>NC_134800.1:58403723-58593723 GCF_046742065.1 Oratosquilla oratoria
AATCACTCTTACGTTTCATTTATTTTGGAATTTCCTCAGAGAGTACAGAAAACTATGATAGAAGTTAAGTAACAAACTCAGTTATCTTGTCGGATGCTTGGGAAAGGTCGCTTTTATTTTTCTGGCTTTATCCGAAAAGATAACTTGAGTTTGGTACTTAAGCTTCTTCCACATTTTTCTGTCCTTTCTCTGAGGAATTTTCCAACTTGATCGAAGAGTAAGAGTGATTAGGATTCCGAGCTTTTCCTCTGTGTTTACGTTCTCCATCATCCAAATAATTTGTCTGAAATCTTTGTCCATGTACATATATACACACTAATATAATTATTATGTCCATTACTTTTCATGTCATCATATAAATGTAAAAAGTCTGTTTTCATATCTATGTACCTGAGAGCATACAGGGTTTCAGACCATGAATTTTTAGAATTGAACATGATCCAGAACATAGATAAGAAACTAGAATACCTAACCAACATTCTTAACCAATGCCATCGTACAGCTAAGAAACGTTTTTTCCAGGGCAAAACAAACAAGACAGAAAATCAGACCAAACCAAGGACTTGTATTACCACAACATGATAATTTTCTTAATGTAGTTCCCATACTTAAGAAACTTAATGTACAAGTAGCTTTCAAGTATAAGGTTAAAAAATCGTAAAAGATCACCTTCTAGCAATTCAGGTGTTGTATATACGGTACCTTGTAAAAATTGTGATGAATTTTATATCGGTCAATCTGGGAAATATTTGGATACCAGGACTTCTCAACACAAGTAGCGCCAAGACGGCACAGTCGGCTAGTGGTCCACTTCATCACAAATCCACTCATGACCGCCACATTGACTGGGCCGGTTCCAAAGTATGAGCCAAATCTAAATACTTCTTTGAAAGGAATGTCATTGAATCATGTTTGATTTCTGGCACTTATACGAAAAAATGTGAACATGAGTTGAGGACATTTCAAATGTGACAAAATATTAACAGATTTAGTTACGAGATCATTCACCCCAGACTATTCGGGAGAAGGCTGGAGACGCGGGGAGTCTAGGTCAGGTCCCCTCCCCCGCTCCATGTGACATTCCCTACTATGAAGTGTTGTAAGTATTTTTTTTTCTATATCCATGTACAGTTTGTCTGAAGATACAAAGATGTAATATACGAAAGATCTTACCGTGTACGCTTTGAATTTCTCCTTTTTTCACATACGTACACCCACGATGAAGTAAAGTTTCTACATATGTGTGTGTATATAATATATATATATATATATATATATATATATATATATTCAGTTTTGTGTCAGGCTGGAGATCTCCCTGTATGCTCTCAATTGTTTTTATTTTGCCTCGCAGCTTACGAAGATATGAAACGTCTCTCTTTCTTGAATATTTACTTTTTTCCTCTTCCGCAGAAAAAAAAAAATATTTTGAAAAGTAAAGAAGTTCACTTCTTCATTCCTCACTAATTATTACAAGGTAAGCAAGGAATTGGCAAATGACATTGTTGGGTTGTTTTCGTGTGTGTGTACCTGCATATGTGTACATTACTGTACTTACATTTATACATATACAGGCTGTTTCAGAAAAATTGAAAACCATTCAGCTTGGCTTTATTTAATATCCAAACATGATATATTGATAATGATTCAATTTATTTGAAGCTAAGATAGTAATAGTTATTTATTTCAAAATGATATGACATAAACTTTGAAAAAACAGGGTGCTTTGAGAATATTCTCCCAATGTCCGCCATTGAGTCGGAGGCATTCCTGAACGCGCCGTGCAAAGTTTTTGATAACACGTACACAGTCCTCCTGACTGATAGTCTGAATGTTCACTATTATGGCTGCTTTCACCTCGGGTGGTTGTAAGATTGTCTTATAGATGAGGAAACCCCAGGGGAAGTCTGGGTGTTGAGATCCGGGGAATGTGGTGGCCATTCTGTGTCGGTTTTGCGGCTGGTGATGTGCTCCCCAAAGATCTCCTTCAACCAGTCCACGGTAATGTTTGCAGTGTGAGGAGGAGCACCATCCTGCTGAAACCACTTTTCATCTCCAGCAACATCTTGTCCCTCCAGCTCGCCTCAGAACAGTTCCATGGTTTTTCACGTGGCGCTACTTTATTACTGTCACGGCATTTTCATGCTCATCTTCAAAGAAAAAGGGTCCAACAATTCCATGCTTGGACATTGCAACCCATACAGTGCATTTCTTTGAATGCAAAGGTCGCTTAGCAATACTGTGAGGGTCGTGATTGCCCCCCAGAAAACCGAGTTCTTGGAGTTAACATGGCCACACAGCAGAAAGTGGGCCTAATTTGAAAAACGCATGTTGTTCAGGAAGTTGACATTCTCAGACGTGCGGACTGCAACAGGAGTCCCAGTAGATGATTTTCTAGCCTTCCTTCGATCATGTACACTTTAAAATTTCGAACCCACTCGAAAATTTTACTCCTGTTTGGGTAATAGATGAAATTGAATAGACGCCTATTCTTGGTTGTCTTGAATGATTTGGCCTTTTATGTCTTTACACAGAAACCATTTTGTTTTGTTGTTCAGGTCATTATTATCCAATCATCGGCAAAAAAACAACAACTAAATTTAGAGTTAGTTTCAGTAATAGAAACATATAAAAAGCCCAAGAATGGGTTTCAAATATTCTGAAACACCCTGTAAATGCCACTTTAGGCCTAATTTTCAACGAAATATAAAATTCTTCAGACAACTTTCACGCGCGCGCGCACACGCACGCCTGATATACGTCTATTCTTTTTCTACAAATTAATGCACATATACGGATTTTTTTTTACAGTATATTGCAAATATCCATGAAGTTTCTTGCCATCTATGATATTTCATCCCATGCAAATATCTGCTAATCTTTCCAACATCGTTTTAAAGACAGCAGTCATGTCGTCTGATTTTCTGCAATATATTTAATTTGTCTATTTAATTTTGTTAAGTTTTTATTCCCTCCAATGTCGCCAGTCCCACCAAATTCAACCGTTCTCTCTCTCTCTCTCTCTGAGACCACACTACAAGCTGCGCACTCCAATATGGGGCGGATGATATTTGAGATTTTTTCAGTATAGCGGAGTGCCACTTTAGTTTCTCAGCATCTGAAAGGTATCTCCTCTTATCCTGTCACTATGGGACGATTAATTAGCCTTAATCAAGACTCCTAAGTAGTGTTCCCTCTAACATTTTGCTGTGAATGTGCGCAGAAATTTGCTTGTGTGAAAATTTTGCCTTCTCTGAAAATTATGTGCGCACCCATGGCGGCAAAGTCATTTCGTTTGCAATGGAAGCGCTAGAGCTAGAAGAGAGTGGAAAAAATATTGGTTTGACGGTTGGTAAGTTACCATATTTTAGAGAATTTATAATTTGGTGTTTGGGTGGAACTTCTTTATTGAATGGAATACAATATAATTTGAAGATCTTGTGTGCGCACATTTTTTCTTTATGTGCGCTAGTTGTAAAACATGTGCAGGCTTACATGCGCACAGCTTAGAGGGAATGTTGCTCCTAAGTCACTTTCCTTCTTTGCTTTTGTGCTTAACTGTTTGTTCCACTCATCATGTCTTTAATAAGTATTAGGAACAACACAGGTGCTAAAACCGAGCCTTGAAGGACGCCAGTCATTTCTTCATCTCATTTCCGGAAATAATTCATCTATTCCACAATTCCGTTGAGTTATCTGATTGAAAACTCGTCAGAACCAATTGCATATAGTCCAGCCAAGTTCTTTTTGCAACGCATGAATATTAATTGAATAAAAAAAATAATAGATTGGACACACCGGGCATTCATTTTCTGTGATTAAATTTGTCAGTCGCCAAGATTCCGGTATCCAAACGTTTTATCTCACTGCTTTCAACATTTCTTTCAGTTTGGTTATTATAGGTGTTCTCACACTGGGCTATTTGTCCTCAAACCTCCAATTAATCGACTATACCCACCTTCAGAACCTTATGGATGGAATGACGGGTGGTAGTGGACACGGAACTGTCTAATGTATGTCTTATGGTCGCTTGCAGTCTCTTATGTTCTTATGACCGTGGGAACTGGCGGCGGCGTGTGAGTAAAGCAACGCGCCCCATGGCGTATGTCCTCAATCGACGATGTCGATTGGGGACATATGAAACTGCACTTTCTAACCGAGAGCTGAAACCTTGACATTGATGGATCCATATCGTACTTTTATTTATTTGTTTATTCATTTATTTATTCATTACGAAAGATGGAACAAAGATCAGTTCACACGTACAGTCACGAGAAATACCTGTCGTCTCAAGTGGTGAACTGGGGTGTCGTCGTAATTGTGACATGGACCACTCGGTATTCTATATGAAGGGTTACACTGAATGTTTTGAAGAAGGCGGCATCAAAATGTGCGACAAGGTGTGATATTGTGCTACAACCTCTCAGTAATGAATAACACACACACACAAATATATATATATATATATATATATATATATATATGTTGATAAATTGTTTAAGACAAATGAGAGAGTGATAGGTGGGAAAGGGTAAACGAAGATGGGCTAAGAATACATTTATTTTTCTTACGTTTCGGTTATTATAACCTTCCTCAGAGAACTTGTTACAGAACATCTTGGTCACAACATTTATACCCGTAGTGGGGGAACTTGTGAAGCTTCGAGTGTCAGGTTTTTTTCTATCGCATTTATTATTAAGAGACTGGCTGCTTTAGATAGGCATATAAATCCTTCTCTGTCGTTATTATTTTCTTGGACATTTATATGTGCAGCTTCAACTGTCTTTCTCATCTTTTGTAATCCTTTGTGTAAAATTTCAACTTTACTCCATTCGGGAAGGTTGTTGCATATTTCGAGGTGGCGGACCAGGGAGTTGGACGTTCTGTGTGCTTTTAAATCATTC
The DNA here is from genome assembly GCF_046742065.1 of Oratosquilla oratoria. Classification (NCBI taxonomy): domain Eukaryota; kingdom Metazoa; phylum Arthropoda; class Malacostraca; order Stomatopoda; family Squillidae; genus Oratosquilla; species Oratosquilla oratoria. The sequence continues at coordinate 58,408,628 of NC_134800.1, forward strand.
CTATGTTCATTTATCCTCTTCTCGATTCCTCGACCTGACTCACCGATATAAGCCGAGGGGCAGCCACTACATGGAATGCGGTAGATCACACTGAGGTCGTTGTTGTCATTAGTGTGGTTTTTAAACATTTTACCTATTTTATTACATGATACCTTGGCGATGTTTATGCCACCTTTCAGTAAATATCTATCAATAATTTCGGTTTTATCAGAATTATTTATAGATATTTACTGAAAGTTGGCATAAACATCGCCAAGGTTTTGCATATACTACGTAGTGAATTGTGTGCATGAACTTCTATTTGTGTGGAGGATTTGCAGTTCACTTGTCTTCCTTGCATGCTTTCCTGTGTGGGGAAGCCCGTTGGTGACAGCGTGGAGTCTGTGGACGAACGCCATCCAAGCCTCCAACCTGTACATGTGTTTACATGCGCACACGTGCATGAGATGGTCAGTCGGTCGCGTCTGCTTTTGCCAGACGTGGGGGGGGGGGGAGTAGTAAGTTGCCTTTGCCTAACATTGATTCGTATATCTGTTTAATCTACCATTGGCGCTTTCTGTCTGTCATATTTTTGTCACCGTTGCTATGCAAATTGTATTTTTTTTAAGATGATCCTGCGATGAAACAAACAGCTCTTGTGAGATTGCTTTCTGCATCCCAAGCGCGCTTAACAGGGAGGGTGCCTAAACGTGGCCGTCTCACCGCATCGCGCCTGCTCTCCCTCACAAAATATTCTTTCATGGAAATACATAGTGACAAAGGAATTTATCACCTTCAGTTTTTCATCTGATCTCCCGAGCTGGTCATTCCATAGTCGTGGGGAAATAGTGAAAATGAGCTGGCTTTGGTGGAAGCGATTGAAAATGACTCCAACCAGCAAATACTGAGCGGTCAACTTGAATCAGAGTATGGACCAACCGACCACCCACACACCAACCGCCTCATGAGGCCGACGACCGTTCCAGGGCATAGATCGATTCCAGATTTCAAGCCCTCCGTTCACCCGCCCCACTTCCCACCCAATCCCACCTCACCCCATCCTGATTCAGAGCATCACGAGTGTCTGCCTTCGCCCTGCACATGTGTATTTCCGTTACTATCACTGGGTGGACCTCGGAAGGTTTTCACCTGCTTGCCCCACGCACCTGAGTCTTGATGACTCATCATGGGTGATCTCATATACATCGTGCAGACCGCAACATGCGAATAAAAAAATAAAAGGTGTATCAAGGGTGGAAGACAATCTCCCCGGAAGGGAGCTGCTACCCTATTTACAACTACAAATGTAATAAGGAAAAAAATAGTAGTAATTGTTTATTATGAAGTTGCAAGTGAGAGTAAGGTTTATTATTATTATTATAAAAAATATTTGTAAACCGTGACCCACTGATCCCCAGCTTAAATAGCATTTATAATTACACTAACTCATAACAGGGACATGTTGTAATATGCTGTACTCCAGGCGTTCTCTCGAGCTTCATAATTTACCTGAGAGACAGCGCTTGATAGGGTCGAAAGGAATCTTGACCAAGTCATCGGCATGATTTGTTTTACATATAAGTTGTACTTCATTTGTCATTGATGCTACATTTGCAGAAATTTATTTTATCTTAATATACAGTTTATATTGAAAAATATTATATGATATTAAAGAGTACAGGTATATTTTGTTCCAGCTAACGGACATCGGCCTTCAAACTGAAGAGGAGAGTAGATCATGGACTCCTCACCGCTGACATTTTCCTTGAGTCAGTTTCGCATTCCTTCCGCGGCAGCTTCTCACGACGCGGCACGGCGTCGGGGGTTGCACACGGCACACGCGTGACTGCCCAAGCAGAGCACAGTCCGTCCAGCGGTTAGGGTGTGTGCGACCTCCGCCCAGAGGGTTGTCGTCTCGAAGCATCCCCAGTCAACTTTCACTTCTGTGAAGAAGTTCTTGAATTTCTTCATCTTTGCATCTTCGCCAGACTCGTTCCCCGGGGTCACTTTGATTCCTCTGTTTATTGATGTTGTCGCCAAGTTATTTTATTCAGCTGGTGAAGAATCCTACAGATGTGGTTGGCATGGGAATATACAAATCGCGGATGATGGTGGGGTGGGTAACACAACTTTGATCTAATACTTAAAGATTTTTTCCTTGTATATTATTAAAAATGGAGATAAAGATCCATGGATGCAAAGGAATACAAACGACAGCTGTCCTTGGTAGTGTAGGTCATCACCAAGTTCCTCTTACGATTCGATGTTGATTTTTTTTTTTTTTTTCTCAAAAAAAAAAAAAAAAACTACCACCTCTGCCATTGCATTGCCTTTGCTCTCTCTCCTGTATTGAGTGTTGGCTGTTTTATATACGTTAAGAACTTTAAACGACACTAATACGAAATAAGAGTCACACAAGAAGCATTATTTATTACTAAACATTGATATCCATCCAAAGATCTACTGTTTCCAAATTTGCTGATGATACAAAACTGTGCGGAGTGGCAAATGATCACTCAAACCAAATAGATATTCAAGAAGATTTAGATAAATTACAGCAATGGTCTGAAAAGTGGCTAATGAAATTTAACACAAGTAAATGCAAGGTAATGCACATAGGTAAAAATAACAGTAAGTACGATTACAAGTTATTTGGAAATTCGTTAACAAAAGTGGATAGTGAAAAAGATCTCGGCGTAATTATCAGTAACGACCTCAAATCATCCAAGCAGTGTATTTCAGCCTCTGAGAAAGCAAATAAGATTCTGGGATTGATTGCGCGATCTTTTGATTTCAAAAGTCCATCACTCATTAACAAGCTATATAAATCGTTAGTTCGTCCACATTTGGAATATGCTGTTTCCGTATGGTCACCGAATCTCATTAAAGACATTGACAGACTGGAAAAAGTACAACGGCGAGCCACAAAACTGATTCCAAATATCAAAAATAAATCATACGAAAATCGACTTAAGCACATGAATCTGTTTTCCCTAAAAAAGCGTAGACTCAGAGGTGACTTGATACAGGTCTTTAAGATTTTAAAGGGAATTGACAACATCAAAAGTGACCAAATTTTCACATTGAATGAGAATCAGACAAGAAACAATGGTCTCAAACTGTCCGGAAATAGATTCAATTTGGAAGTAGGTAGAAACAACTTTGCCAACCGTGTAGTTAATGAATGGAATAAACTTCCTGCACAGGTAGTGCAATGTAGTTCAGTTCGAAGCTTTAAGAATCATTTAGATAAATACCTAAGTAATATGCTGTAATGATTTTAATTTATCTTATATTATTTGTTTTTGTTTTGTTATAATTTGTCTGTCTGATTTTCATTTATTATTAGTTATATGTCAATTTATAATCATTTACTATTTACCTGTTTGTTTGTTATTCAACTATACCTATGCATTTATTTATGTATTTTATTTGTTATTTCTACATTATTATAGTTTTAATTTATTATTAATATGATATATATATATATATATATATATATATATATATATATTTTGCATCCGACCTAGATATGGATCAAAAGGTCTCCTGTCGGCATGCTCCGCCTTTGTAATCCTTTGTACATACATCAGGTTCCCGCCACGCTATCGTATTCAGTTAAGAGCGGCTGAAGAGTAAATGATAAGAAATAATAATCATCAAATGTGGAAATGATAAAACACACACTGTTGGTATGAACTACAATATCCAAGTAAATGATAATCAAATAAGAAAGTAAAATATGGAATGATAAAATATTGTTGATATGAACAATAATATGTATTATTGGAAGTATCGACAGTGTGGGTTTAATGTTGCAGGGTTGCAATAAGTGACCGTTATCAAGAGAAATAATAACTACACAGATACTTTCAGTAAGATCGGATGAGATGGATATTGTCTTTTTCCAAGAAAGAATTTACATATAACAGATATTTCTCTACATAGGGATCTCTAGCATATGTATTCTCAATATTTGAAACAAAAAGTTCCAAAACATAAGACAATTTCTATTCCCGTTGCCGTATTTAACAATATTTCTATTTTGTCAAGATTATTAATGGCGACTTGAAAGTTCCATAGTGGATTTGTTTCTCCTTGAAGCACTCTCCCTTCAATTCTTGAACTTCTACATATTTTTGAGATCGGTAAACTCTTTTCGTTTTCCGAACTAAGCGTAATTACGCTTAATTGATTTCGTTCAAGCCAACGTTAGGTTAATTCTATTCAGCTTTTCCGGAACGAACGGGTTTTGCATGACTTGTCTGTAGGCTTATCCACAACGGCACGTATGTATAGAAATATATTTAACTTTCTTCCCCTCTCCTCTCCCTCTTTCTTAACCACCCTGCCCGTGATCTGGGTTGTCTGTCCCGTCCGGTGACCAGGATCGTCCTCCTTGACGAAACAGGTTAGGGGGATTTCCGGCGTCGGCACCCACTTTCTCCTCCTGTGTCCCCCATTTTACCTTAACTCCGAGCCCCCCTCAAACCTGAATAAAATTGCCAGGTGCCAGTTGATGCACGGGTTTTCATAATATCTCTCCCACAGGTGGACCGTTTATCCAGACTAGATTGCCTATCGAAACCTCCGTGCTTGCCTGCTTTATTCATCCAAGGGTCGGCGGTCGGCCCTGGGGCGAAATCAGGGGGTAACGGAAGAGAAAGTAGCAGAGTGAGAAGATCGTGAGAGAGAGCGGAAGCTTCGCGTCACCGCGTCTTGCCCAAAGTCACGTGATTGGCAGCAGATGCCCTTCCCGCCTAGCGTCTAGGGCGATATGACGTCATGTCGGCAGGTGTGGCAGTGACCGTTGGCTGTCTTGCATGAAGTTCTATTTGTCCCCATTGTGCAAAGCCGAAATACATGATACCTCCTAGAATAATTTACCCTTTCTAGGATGAAGTTTCGTCATCAGAACAAAAAATGTAAAATACAATTCATCACCGTACCCAAAAGGGGCCGTGACGCACAAAAGATGGCTACCAGACTTTGCACAGCGTCATTTAGAATGTCAACTACTGGAGCAGGCGTATAGTTTTTTTTTTCCAACATGTGGAAAACAAAAACATGTTATACCTGTAAAGTATACCCGGTCGTTTAAAACCGTTCACTGTAAAAGCATATTCATCTTTGTTCACGTGGCTCTGGCATTCCGTAGAGTGGAACTTCCCACAATCCATCGACCAACAAATAAATCGATCGACAGGTCTTGATAGGATATGAATAAAAGTTAAAACAGGTAACCTTTCCACTTAAGTAGTAATTTTGCATGTTTTATTTTGTTTCTTACCAGGCATTTGTATTTAGCCGACGGAAATCCACAGCAGACTTGGTGCCGGTTCTTGCTGGACTCGGGCCGGGGCCGTTTGGACATCAAGGCAGCCGTTGGGAAGACCGGCTCGAAGTGAAGCGGGATTTATCAACCAACACCCATTCAACACGGTGACGCTCTTCTGGTTTAGGGCCACAGGAAATGTGATGGATCTTAGGAGGGGTATCTTCTTCTTTTAGACTGTCGTCATGCTATTCCATTCTTGCATGACACTGCGTAAGAAGGGGTATATTGTCGATGATGGTATGATGATGATGATGAATGGTATATTATTCTCTGGGTGCCATATTTCCATCGGATTCTGGTTGTCGCCTGACTATTTTGTTCCTTGTTGCACATCTTGTGCCCTCATAGTTTCTGGGGGCTGCCGCCATACACTTTTATTCAACTTTGGAGGACGTCTGGGCGTCAAAGTTTTCACCGCATTAAAGGGGGATAAACAAGGGACCTTGGATGCAAGTTTCGTTACACAAAATTCGTTATAAGGGAGACGAGAGGCAGAGGGATCCTAAATGCAAATGTATAGTAACCGTTTCTACAAAACATTTTTTTTTTCCGGTGGAAGTGAAAATTAGGGGTGGAACGTTCGTTCGAACTTAATAGATATTTTTACTTGAGCTTTGTTTTTTCATGTATATATGAGGAAAATGACATTCTATGCGTGCACAATCCCTCTCTCAAGCAAAGGGTAGAATGTGCATAAGGTCACATCTTTACCCATACACCGGTCTGCATATGAACTCGTAGTTCTCACGTGGGAGGGTAATAGCTGTCGATTAAGGGTTGATTCACACTATCGGTCCGGTCGCGCTCCAGTCTCGCTACGCTCTCGGTCCGGTCCAATATTGTCTCATTAATTTCAATGGAAGCATTCACACTGGCGCTCTCGCTCCAGTCTCGCTCCGGTCTCGCTCCGGTCACGGTTCCGTCAAAAGATATTTTTACTGGAGCGAGACTGGACCGTGACCGAACCGTGAGCGCCAGTGTGAACTCAGTTGCCACGGTCCTGCACCTGCCAGGGCTGCCGTTTCGTAGAATTTTGTACCAAATAGCGGCATGTGGCAACTGCACAAGGATATGAGGAAATTTTTTCTACATATCAGCGGGCTGTTCATAACATTTAAAAACTCAAACTTTTGTTTAAAAATCATAGAACTGTTATCAAATAATAAATGGTACATCAAAATATGACTTAATTGGTAATTGTGTTACTTATAAAATATTGTACCCCAAAAGATACGTTTTTACATACATACATATACCAAGGCTTTTTTCCCCCTTACCAGGGAGGTAGCCAAAAAAGGACAAGGCATAAAATCCTTCCCACCCATTCCATCCCCGAAAACACTCCACACCCCTCCACCCTCCCTCCCATCTTAGGACCTCCTAGATACGTTTTCACGGTGTAGTAAAAAAAATATACGCTAAAGTTTCAGCTTTCTTTTAGCGATAATAATAATAATAAAAAAGAATTTTCATATCTTGCTGAATATGTTAGGGCATGGGGGCCTTATATACATTCAAGAATAAAAAAACTAGAACCAACATTTTGTCAAAGTTTGACAAGTATATCTTGCTATGAAAGTCTGCACACGCCCGAGAAAAATGTATACCCCGGTATGGCAACACTCCCATTCTACACGGCAGTGTAGAAAACGCTGCAGCCCTGCCTACTGCTCCACTCCAGTCGAGATTCAGTCTTCGTTTAATTAAGCAAATAGTGTTTCCTTCTGTCCTACCAAACCATGGATAATCCAAAGAAAACACCACAATGGAATCATGCGAAAGGTAGATAAATGATAAAAATACGTTTTCTTTTTATTTATCACTGATACAATGGCAATGCGCACAGCTAGGATATACATAAGCACCAACTGAATAAAATATAACCTACAAAACTTACTTTAATTTTGTGGTTTCAGATGAAATGCTAATAGAATTAGTCAAAGGTAAACCAGAGCTCTATGACCTAACTTCGCTGTACTACAGTCACACATCCTTCGTAACTGATGGTAAGACTTCTACTGGTGTCGAGGGAGGGGGGATGACGGGAACGAGAGCGGACCGATAAATACCTCAGAACCGAGAGTGGAGCGTGACCGGACCGATAGTGTGAATCAACCCTGAATACCTCAGAACCGGAGCGTAGCGAGACTGGAGCGCGACCGGACCGATAGTGTGAATCAACCCAGGCCAGCAGACCACGATGAAGCACTCGCCGCGCAATCACACACACACAAACGAAGCTCCTTTCCAGTGTATCACAATAATATTAGTAGTGGTAAATTTGCTGTAAGTCAATTTTTATTAGTTATTTCGCGGATCGGGCAGTGTTAGTTTCGGTAATTTTTTTTTTTTTTTTTTTTTTTTTTTTTTTTTTTTTTTTGCCGCTGTCACTTAATTTTCGCCCAACTTGGAAATTCCTAAACTGGCGAAATAAAATTCTCGCCCGCATTCCCTCCGCTTTTTTTACGCATGCGCAGATCGTAAATAAGACGGTCATGGTTACCAGTTACTAACAAATCACGAACGCGGCTCTCAAAACAAACCAAAATGTCTGGATCAACTTAGGTCACACGCTGGGCAATGACACTTTTTCTATTGTGTGTGTGTGTGTGTGTGTGTGGATTATACTGTGGATTGGAATACTTGCCGTGAAATGTCAGAAAAGATTCTGTAGAACATTCATAGACATGTCGATGTAAGCGTGTGTCGGAGTTTTTTTTTTTTTCAAATATTTGCCATCCTTGGCTTTCGATTCTTCCTCTGGGTCTGCCGCCGCCGTTAACCTCGAGGTTGACCCCGTCATGTCGGTACATTCCTGGTATGATAGGAGAGGATGTAAATCAAGCCAACCTGACACAAGTGGACATGAAAATGTCAATCGGTGCGTTAGTTTCGTTTGGACAAGAGTGCATTCTGACCCGATTCAAGGAAACGTCAGATATGCCCACTGTCACGAATGAAAATAGCACAGGCGGTAGGGCATCCATTATTGGTGTGCTGATGTCTACAAACCGAAAGTATACTTATCTTCCAGAGGTAAAATAAGTTTTATCGCCAAAACATGTGGCAACAGTCTCATAAACCTTGTAACTTACTAACGGTTTTAATGTGGACTTTGTTTCCTGCCACCTGTCTTTGGTTTACATGTATGGGATCTGTAAAACAATAATAATAAAAAAATAGACTAAGGAGGAATAAACTGGACTGAAATGAGCTGGCTGAAATGTAGAATTCGTGCTGTTTTTTCTGAATATTCTAAAGGATGGGGTCTATAATTGTTATAATCCTAAAAAGTTATGATCATCAAGTGATATGCATACGTTTTCCTTTACTATATACATAATATAAAAAAGCAATTTCAAATAGCACACAAATGGGAAAATGTAGAGAAACATGTCCCAAGGTTGATTTGGCACGACGTATGCCACACCGTGAATGACTCCTTGCAGCGCACAGACTACAATACGTGTGGAACAAGGGGTTGGCAGTGCGTCAATCACAATCCAAGTCTGTCAATGACACTTTACATACTGCAGAACGGACGGTCCCGCTAACATTGGGTTTCAAGTCGCTCCTAAGCGAGATCTTTATTTGGACCAGACCGAGCACAAGATATATGTAGGTCTAAGAAAGAGATACACTTATCGTGGGTGAAATAATGAGATAGTCTAGGGGCAGCCAGTGCAAAAGGAAATGTACATACATACATATACCAAGGCTTTTCCCCCTTACAAGGGGGGTAGCCAAAAAGAAAAGGCATAAAATCATTCCCACCCATTCCATCCCTGAATACACTCCACACCCCTCCACCCTCCCTCTTATCTTAGCACCTCCTGAAAGACGGGTCATCCCTGCACCTTGTCCACTGCCCTGGGTCAGAAGCAGTGTCGCAAGACACAGCACATCCACAGCAAGGCCGCTTCATTAAATCGGCGACCCCCCCTCTCCGTCCCCCCATTGCATAAAATGAGAGGACGGGGAGAAAATTGATTGAGAGGATTAGGAGAGGAACAGAAGGAGTAATTGGTGAGGAACAGTGTGGATTTAGGACAGGTAGAGGTTGTGTAGATCAGATCTTTGTGGTAAGACAGATATGTGAGAAAGCTATAGAAAAGGGGAAGGATGTTTTTGGGGGCTTTTATGGATCTGGAAAAGGCTTATGATAGGGTAGACAGGAAGGCACTGTGGGAGGTTATGCAGATATACGGGATAGGAGGAAAGCTTCTGGGAGCTATCCAGAGTTTTTATGAGAATAGTAGAGCTTGTGTCAGGATTGGAAATGGAGAAAGTGAGTGGTTCGAGGTAAAGGTGGGACTTCGTCAAGGATGCGTTATGTCGCCCTGGCTGTTCAACTTGTACATGGATGGGGTGGTGCGAGAGGTAAATGCAAGGGTAGTGGGCAAGGGATTGGAGATGGTTAAAGAAAAGGAAATGTACTATACAGAAAGGAAGATGTCGAGGGAAAATAATAAAACCATTTTATATTTTGTTCACAGACATGGTATCAGTTTGGTTGTACGAGTTTATTAAGCTAAAATCGTATGGTTTTAACCATAACAAAACGCCTGAAGGATGTCTAAGAATGAAGTATTTGCTTCCTTCACGTCACAGGTTCTCTCTCTCCCCCCCCCTCTCTCTCCTTCTCTCTCTTCTCCCTCACTCCCGCTATCCTTCCCCATCGCCGATAAGTAATTTCGTTGGGTCATTTTTGTTTCCCCAACGCCACTTTTTTCTTATTTTTTCCTTTTTCAGAACTTAGCTTGGCTAACCTAACTTAACCTAACCAAACCAAATCTAACCTCATCAGCCAAACCAAATCTGGCCTAACATTGTCAACCAGTTTGGCTATGCCTGCCACAGAACCTTGGTAAAGAACTTTATCATGGTCGAAGAGGCTTAACGCCATTTAGAGATTAGACGTAGACGACACCAGGATGTCGATGATTTACAACGTTTAGTTTATAGGTAAAATAAATTATTGGGACCTCAGTCGTGCTCTTGATTCTAAAAACCTTGTCTGATTCTCTTAACCTAAGCTACTTCATTTTGTAGATTTACGATTATAACTAATAATTGTACTGGTATTTTATTTGTTTTCTACACCAGGAGCGTTGAGATCCTGTATGCTACAATTAGGTAAATGCATACATACATATATGTGGAAGAAAGTATACGCTGGACTCGACGTTCGTCAATTTATTCCGAAGTTTCGAACCCTGTCCGGGGTTCGTCTTCAGGGTAATACAGTGGTAGCAATAGGAAATGTACACGTGACTTTTGTTCCGCGTGACGAGTTGTAGTTTATCGTATTGTTGTGGCACGTCACAGCGTGCAGCTTTTACACCCAATCTTGGGGTGCATTTTTCACACTGCATTTTGTTTTCTTTTTTATTTTAATGTGAACTCATTGTTGCATGTTTATTATATTGATGGATTATACGTTTTTCTTGTTCCAATTTCTTTGTTCTGTGACAATGCATGCTACGCTGGACATTTGTTCCACGGGGTGCATTGTGGTGCGGCCCATCGGCAGCGGGTTGAGTTCTTACAGCCTTCACTGCATTTTCTTTATTTTTCTATAGTAAACTCTGTGACTGTTTTTAAGGAAGTATTGCACTTTTTGTATTAGAGTTTTATTTATATTTTTGTTTCTCTTCTGTGTTTTTTATATGTGCTACCTGTGTTGGAATATAACGGTTACTGGGAAGACCTGTCCCAGTGTACTAGGTATCCCCTATTTATGTACATTTCCTATTGCTACCACTGTATTACCCTGAAGACGAATCCCGGACAGGGTTCGAAACGTCGGAATAAATTGACGAACGTCGAGTCCAGCGTATACTTTTTTCCATAAAAATGGTTCCTGGACTCCAGCTATTTACGAATACACACACATATATATATATACATGAATACACACATACAAACTTTCACTCACCCACTTGTATATTTACACTTTACAACTCAACTATTTGCGTTGCTGTGCAAGATAAATTGTGTTACGCGTTGCTTCATTGTCCCCTGACCTTTATCTTATCTTACAGGATGTGGAACACTGCGATTACAGTAGTACCGGTGTTTGTACGAAGCGTTACGTTTCTGCTGCATCACGAATTTAAATTCCCCCACGCTGTTGCATTTTGTGGTTGATAACAGGTGCCTCTATATCTGGGGACATTATCACGTTGATGAGGTAGAGTATCATAGGTGGTCAAGGAGAGAGCAGAATTTTATAAAAGAATTTTTATTATTATTAATATTATTGTTATCATTATTATTATTATCATTATACATTTTTATATTTATTAATTTATTCTTGTTTATTTGAGAGAGAAGAGACCTTTGCGAACCGACAAGAATGGAGGCTGACAGGCACTAGCCTACCATGCGTCTGGTGAGAAGTGAGAAGGAGATTAATCTCAAATCATGAAAGAATGTTGTATGACTCAAGTCCATATAGTCATTGAAGACATTGCATACAACATATGCAGTAGACACCGAACGCGGGACCAGTGACACCCTACCTCTCTCTCCGGTCCACCGATTGGGATAACTGGAGAATAAGGAAACATGAAAGAAGTTGGAACACTATGCGAAGTTGTAGCCAGATATGACATTTGGAGGCTAAAAGGGACCCCGTGAACTTTGATCCTTTCCTGTAGAGTGTATACTGCACTTAGGTAAACATAATCAGGATCACATGAAGAACTGTCACCCCAGAATGCCCACATGAAGAGTTGTCATCCCAGTAGAATAAAGATTAAGTTAGGTTGAGTGAGGGTTATGTTTATTGCCATCAACCGAAGAATCGTAAACCCAGAATGGCCCACATGAAGAATTGTCACCCTGTCGAAATCTGGGGTGACGATTCTTCGTGGCCAGAACAGACTTTCAAAATACGTCACTTTTATTAAAACAAACTAAAAGAACCATTGATACCCAACATCAATTACGTGCCCATTACAAAGTGAATTTACATGAATATAATTTTAATTTAAATTGTATTGCAATATAAATAAATTTTCATTAAATAAAATGTAACTTTATAGACATGGCCACTCCACGATTTGTGTTGAGGTAAAAAAATATTTGAGAAAGACCAAGTTGTCTTCGTGCGAATAGGGTCTTGCTAAGTCTTCGCCTCCCCTGCCTTACTACCAGTGGAGCATCACTGGAGATAGTTGCTTATCATTACCAGAAGTATTTGTTTCCTTGTACGAAAAAAAATTAACGTGATCGCATAAGGAAACACGGTTATATAGATTATGAAAATATAATTGAATAGAGAAATATATATTGTTAGATGGACAAATAACAAAAAATGAATCAAAGGCCCACCTATGTATAATTTCTCAAAATCAATTTGAAGTCAAATTCTGGTACAGGGATATGTCTTCAAACTTCTTTCATGAAGGCGCCCAAGCTTAGACAGGAATATCAATGTCAAGAGAGAAAAAACGTTAAAATTTCTCGGTACTGTATAAGGAAAGATTAAGCAAGCTAGCTGAATCTTGCATAAGGTATTTTACTTGTAGAAAGATGATGAAGTGTTTTAGAGTCTAGTATATGTACATTCTGCCCAGGGATGGGAGTTACATAGTTACCAATTTCAGAATACGAGTAGTACCGTAATCATCACAATAGGTAAAAGCGACCGTCTCCATGTGTGGACAGAATCTCCTAGCCAAAACATGTTTTTTTTGTGTTTATATATATATATACATACATATATATATAAATGAGGGAGTTTTATTTATTTTACACATTTCCCTGTTCGTATACTTCTGTTAGGACGTCTTCTGCGAACATATAACGAACTAAATTTTATTGTACAAAGCATGATAGTATCAATTGTAATATTAATAAAGTTTTATTTTTAACTGTGTATAAATATATTATAATCATTATTATCATTTTGATAATTTTCATAAGGAGCTAAGCTCCCCTCCCCCTTCATGGGCAACAACTTCCATGTGTAGTGGAATAATATTGTATGGGTTTGCTTTTCAATTGGCAACTAACGAGGGTACAACACGCAACACAAAGCTTGCTATATGGAAGCTTACGTTATCTTAAAAGTTTTATTCTATACTTAACGAGATACAATTCACGTCCAGATACAGTAAACACCAGATCATGTCCAACTACTATGAGGATCTAGTGTTTTCCAGCCTTTGATGCGAATATATGCTATGGCAACCTCGGTCGCTCGAATAATCTTAAAAAGTTTAAAAAATCAATTTACAATGCTGGTACTAGAGCGTCTGTTAGTCGCTTTAGTACGTTGGGTTGCTTACGATAAGTTACACTTGTACCTAAATATGTATTACCTTATGTCACCTTTTATTCTGATGCAGAAAAACAACGTTAATGTTTAGTAGTAGTGCCTAGTGGAATAAGAAGATTTGTAATGTATATGCTACATTTATATCCTTTAGTCTTGTCAGGTGCAGCCAAACTTCCCCTTATCATTTTTATCTCTGCACCCCCTGTGACTCACAAGCCACAGTATACATAAACAAATAAATGTACGAAAAGTTACCTAGATACCAGCAAATGATATGCCAAAAGACGTAACAGGATGTTTAAATGCATTAGCTTAAATGCGAGGTTTTAGTCTAATAACGTTTAAACATATTTGAATTCGTGTGTAAACAAGAATAGTTAATGTTTTATGATTTGCCAGTTAACAGCTTTTACGGCTGATTGTGTATTGTGACTTGCAATGCGTACATATTTCAGTTTTTCATTTCTGAACCAAAAATAAATGATATTTCCATCCGTAGTTCAAAAAATAGAAACAAACATGGCCACCACGTCACATTTGGAAGTGGGTAGAAACAACTTTGTCAACCGTGGTGACGTAGTGGGGCAAGGTATACGTAAGAGATCGAATGACCGTGAGGGACCAGATGTCCGGGATGGGGCAAATGTCCATGAGGCATTGAATGTCAATGAAGGACCAAATGTTAATATAGAGCAGTGTCAATAAAGAACAAAATTATAATGTAAGGCATCATGTTGAAATACATAATAGGAGTTTCTTAATACCATGTACTTCAATGCTCGTAGTATTAGGGATAAATTCCAAGAATACAGGCATATGTCAAAAGCGAAAACCACGATATGATAGGAATAACCGAGACATGGTTAGATGGTAAAGAGTTTGAAGCTGAATTTAATATTGCGGGATTTAAACACTTTCATCATAAAAAGGTGGGGGGGGGGGGGTTCTGCTGTACGTTAAAAGCAATGTCCATGCTTGTGTTTGAGAGAATGCATATGATAGTTTCTGGGAAGAATTAACCCAAACAAATGGACAAAAATTAATGTAGGTGTAATATATAGGCAAAAAACATTGTTATTGGCAGACGACAAACTGTTGTTTCAAGAACTGTCTAGTTTCTGCAACCGGGACTTATTGATAATGGGTGATTTCAATTTTACTGACATTGGATGACCCTTGAACATGGTCATATTGGTAGTCGCTTGATAGATTTTCTCGGTGACAACTACTTAGTTCAACATGTAAAAGAACACACAAGACCTGGAAACTTACTCGATCTATTAATCACTAGCCGTGAAAGCATAATAACCGATGTAGAAGTTGGCGAAACTATTGCAAATAGCGATCACAACTTGGATTCAAACTGCTAAAATAAATAGAATAGATACTTGTGTATCTAAAATACCCGATTTCAGTAAAGCTCGGTTCATAAGACTACGTCGGGAGCTTCAGCTTACAAATCAGGAGGCAAAATTAAGCGAAAAACCTGTAGATCAGATGTGGGAATTATTTCAAAATACGCTAAGATGATTCATACATCCCGTAGGACGGACGCCCCCCAAATCAGTATCGCCCCAAATGGCTCGACAAAGAAACTGAAAAAGTATTGCTAAAAAAAGAGACAAGCTTATAAGAAATACAAGTGCTCGGGTGCATCTAATGACTATCAAAGTTATTGAATAATACAGAGAGATATAAAAAAGCAATCAAAAAACGAAAACTACAATATGAAATGAATATCGCTGATAAATTCAAAGAGAATCCCAAAGACTTCTATTGTTACATTAGAGATAACATGTTTATTAGGAATCATATTGGCCCACTATTATCTGCTGAAGGAATGTGTTGTATTTTAAACAACTATTTTAGCTCAGTATTCGTAAACGAAACACCTCAAAGTGAACTCCAAACTGAAACCTGTAAAAAATATAGGGTGAACTTACTACGGTAAATATAACAAAAGAAAAAAATAAAGGTGTACAGAGAAACTCAAAATTAATAAAACACCAAGGCCAGGCGTTTGGCATCAAAGAATATTAAAGGAAATGAACAATGAGATTGTTGTTCCATTAGAACATATTTTCAAGAAATCCATCATATCCGGAGATGTCCCAGAAAATGGAAGCTAGCTAACGTTACTCCCATATTCAAAAAGTGACGAAAAGAAGCCAAAAAACTACAACCCTGTAAACTTGACTCCAACCGTAGGAAAAATGATGGAAACTATCATCAGAGATGCTATCGAACATCATTTAGAAAGGAACTGTTTGATAAATGATAGCCAGCATGGATTCCGATGGAAACGTTCTTGCGTAACTAACTCGAATTCTACAACACAGCTCGAATTATGACAAAAGAAACAATACATATTTAATGTATTTAGACTATGCAAAAGCTTTTGTTACCGTCCCCCATGAAAGGCTACTTACTAAATTAGCTTCACACGGAGTAAGTGGTAGCCTATTAAGTTGGACTAGAAATTGGTTAAATGATCGAAAACAGTTTTAAATGGCAAAACTTCAAGATGGAAAAATGTTACGAGTGTAGTTCCTTAGGTTTCCGTTCTTGGGCCACTTCTATTCATATATAAATTATATAGACCACGGACTAAAATCTATTGTCTCCAAATATGCTGATGATGCAAAACTGTGCGGTATGGCAAATGATCATTTAAATCAGTTAAATATTCAAGAAGATTTAGATAAATTACAGCAATGGTCTGAAAAGTGGCTAATGAAATTTAACTCAAGTAAATGCAAGGTTATGCACATAGGTAAAAATAACAGTAAGTGCAATTACAAGTTATTTGGGAATTTCGTTAACAAAAGTGGATAGTGAAAGGATCTCGGCGTAATTATCAGTAACGATATCAAATCGTCTATTCAGTGTATTTCAGCCTCTGAGAAAGTAAATAAGATTCTAGGGCTGATTGCGCGATCTTTTGACTTCAAAAGTCCATCTCTCATTAACAAGCTATATAAATCGTTAGTACGTCTACATTTGGAACATGCTGTTTCCGTATGGTCACCGAATCTCATTAAAGATATTGACAGATTGGAAAAAATACAACGCCGACCCATAAAACTGATTCCAAATATCAAAAATAAATCATACGAAAATCGACTAAAACATATGAATCTGTTTTCCCTAAGAAAGCGTAGACTCAGAGGTGACTTGATACAGGTTTTTAATCTAAAGGGAATTGACAACATTTTCACACTAAATGAGAATCCGACAAGAAATAATGGTCTCAAACTGTCAGGAAATATATTTAATTTGGAAGTGGATAGAAACAACTTCGCCAACCGTGTGGTTAATGAATGGAATAAACTTCCTGCAGAGGCAGTGCAATGTAGTTCAGTTCGAAGTTTTAAGATTAGTTTAGATAAACACTTAAGCAATATCACAACTAACACAACAGTCGACGAAAGAAAGAGCTGAGTAAACGAAAACTATATATTTCGATTGCTAACTGCAATCCTCTGTGGTGTTTGTTGTGATTTACAAATGTGTTTCTATATATCTCACCAGTGACCTAAGCAATATGTTGTAATGACTGCCATTTATTTTCTATTATTTGTTTGCTATTATATGTCTGTTTATTAGTATTTGCTTGATTTTCATTTATTATTAGTTATGTCAATTTATTAGTATTTACTATTTACCTGTTTGTTTATTATCTAACGATACCTATGCATTTATTTATTATTATTTATATTATTATAATTGTTATTTATTTGTCTTTATGTGTTTGTCATTATTATATTTTTTCCGCATCCGACCTAGTTATGGACGAAAAGGTCTCCAGTCAGCATGCTCCTCCTTTGTTGTTCTTTGTAATCCTTTGTAGTAGAATGGAATAAACTTTCTGCAGAGGCAGTGCAATGTAGCACCTAAAATAAACTGTAATACCTGCATTTTTTTTATTTAGCTATTATTATCTATCTGTTATTTTTTGTTATTTATTTATTGTTTATAATAAATGTGTTATTCTATTTCTTATTATATAGCATCATATATTTATTCATCTATCTACTTTTTCTTCATCAGAACTAGTTATAGACCGAAAGGTCTCCTGTGGGCATGCTCTTCCTCTGTAATATATATATATATATATATATATATATATATATATATATATATATATATATATGCAAGGTAACCAGTTTAGAAAATAAACAAACGGAGCAGAGCGATGCCGTATGTTACATCCAGTGTAAATTACATGGATGTAATATACGAAAGCGCTCTGCTCCGTTTGTTTATTTTCTAAAGTGGTTACTTTGCATTTATATATAAATAATGTGAGTGTATAATACTCTCGCTGTTCGAATTAGTTCCTTAGACAGGCGTGCGATAAACATTATAACACCGAAACACGAGAACTAAATATTCCAAATAATAAAAGGAAAGTCACTCATATATATGTTTTAGCTATAGCCAGGTGTTTTTATTCAACTGAGGGAAACCCCACCCGTGTATGTGTGTAATGTGAGTGTATATTTGTGCGTGTAATGTATATATATGTGCGTGTAATGTATATATATGTGCGTGTAATGTATATATATGTGCGTGTAATGTATATGTATGTGTATATATGCATGTGTGCATGTAATGTATGTGTATATGTATGTGCGTATATGTGTATATGTATGTGCGTATATGTGTATGTATAAGAGCGTATGTGTGTGTATGTTTATGTATATGTGTGGGGGGGTCTGAGAGTGAAGAAAATATTTTTTTGACGCCTCCAGTTCTCTTCAAGAACCTTCGATTCCATCAGGGTGTACTGTATTGGTCTGGGCTAATGAGGCCCATACCCAATACAGACCAGCGTCCTCAGGCTGTCGAAGAAGCTCCCGACGGCCTGGTCTCAGCAAGGGCAGTGGCACCAAGCCGAGGGCCGAAGGAGTCCTGTCCAACGGAAGCGCTGCGGTATTCCGCAAGTTCTTGGTGCATTCGACGGTCGTGAAGCTTCCCGGGTCGGCACGGGAGATCCATTCTCGAAGAAGGCGGCCGAAGGTCAGGGCTAATGAGACCCATCTTCCAACTTGAAGAGGTTCGTCCTCCGGCGGGCTTTTGAAGTGCGGGCTAATAGGACCCGACGCTCCACTGCCGACCTCGATCCAATCTTATGTCGGAAGCCCTTTTCTAATTCGAGGGCGCTGGTCGGCAAGGGGAAATATCCTTGACAGAATGTCGTTTCTCGAAAAGGTCGCTGAAGACGCGCGGTCGAAGGCTTCCCTCATTCTGGCGACGTCCTCCGGTGGCGGAGGTCACGGAGGAGCGAGAGTCGTGAGGGCAAAACACATCTCGCTGACACAGATTGAACGGGCGTGACCTCAGCTGACCGAGAATGAGGTCACGACTAGGTCACGTTGGGTGGAGACCATTTTGACAATGTGGAGTAGTTCTTTTAACACTCATTCAACAAATGCATAAATGTACAGGCAAATAGATAAATGAATGGATAAATAGATTTGATTATTTGAATAGATACATGAAATTTGCTCAAATGTCACACTTGATACCCACTAGGTTCTGTGCCGATATGCTTGTCTAGTTATTAGTGATGGTTATTCACTAATGACGATTTTTATGTGATTTCTAACGATTATATGATTAAACCTGCAAAATCTACCATTGGCAAGGATGAAGTTTCACTGGATTCACGATTTTCTGTAGCAATTCCTGAGACAGGAAGAAGGGTCGTCACTACACTATCATTCAGTTACAGTTTTTTTTTTTCTTTGTGCATGTGTGATTCAACATCATGGTATTGGATCACGTGATGGATTCGTGATCGACAGTTATCACCCTCCCGGATGAGAGCTCAGAGCTCTCACAAACCCGATCTGTGAGTAATGCTGTCGCCTTATGCGCACGCGGTTCGGCGGCGCAGTGGTGGCGTTCGCGGCTGCTGACCCAGCGGTCCTATTTCGAATCCCGCCCAGGGCTAAAATAATTTCAGTATCGCTGCGCTGTGAGCCGTTACTCCAACTCTCGTGGGCGGGGAGTTGTGTGTATGTCAGGGCACAGCATTACCCATAGGTCGGCCATACATGAACTCTCATTCGGGAGGGTAGTAGCTGTCGATCACGAGTCCAACACGTGATTCAAGACCATGGTGAAATACATGTTACGACGCGGGGAAATCTCATGTGGACAAACGAATCTGTACGCCTGGCTACACTATTAGTTTTATTTTAAAAGATATCCACATTTATCAGCTATTTCGTCGGGATCCGACTTACGAGTAATTTACCTTTTCAAAGTGCCATCCACTAAACTGCTGCTATTGATTATGCCGTAGTGACTCACGTTGTGGTGATATACCACATATGAAAGGATGTATCTACAAGGATTTATTTTCCCAAACCATACTTGGATTAGAAAAAAAAATAGCGGTGGGTTCGAGTGTGTGGAAGGGAGGATTTTTACCACCGAGAACGTGAAAAAGACTAATGCAGCAAACACTTCGTTGGTGAACCTGGTCCTACTGATGACCACCACCCACATTCAGTTCCTGCACTTTCAACTCCAGAACAGATTATTCCGCTCAGCCCTGAAACAGTACAATGTTGTCCAATTCAAATGTGGTTTATACATTTATTATCAGTTATACGATAGAGCCTCAGAGGCTAATGGCAGTATTCACTATGACTATTAGGTTGACGTAGTTCTCCTCTGCAGATAGTTGTTGACCTTGTCTGCGTACTATGTACCATTGTCGACTGACATAGCTAATGTGTGAGCACCTGGTCCAACACGAGATTTCACCCCGAAAAATTAAAATATAAAATCTAATATGTATATGTGTATACACACACACACACACACACACACATATATATATATATATATATATATATATATATATGATAAATTATTTACCAACAAACTAGGTCTGGGAGTCAACACACAAGACGCGTGCATGTAGTAGGATCATGCTTATTTTGAAATATATTTCAAATCCCCTTGGCAGTTGAATGACTCCCCTGGCCTAACATGCCTAATCAAATAAATAGAATTTTATTTTGCTGTAGCCTGTGCAATATGCCATCAGCATGTAGCCATTTTAACAAAAATAAACACTGATAGAATACTGTACGACCTTGAATGCCTTAAAACACTGCAACGACTGTGTAATGTGATACACGGAAAAAAACAACTTAAAACAAAGCCTAGACATGCTAGTGAAAAGACCAGACCGGACATATAATGCCGTGGAAAATAGACTTGCCTTTCCACAACTTTGCCTTTGTTTCCATTCGTTTTTAGTTCTCGACACTCCAACAAACGCTTCAATTGAATCTTTGAATAATTGTCAATACTTTGAATGTCGATCTTGGCCCCATGGACATCGTCCTCTAACAAGATCTATGATTTGATTTGATAAATTTATTACGCCTAATGGCGGCAAGCAATTTACAAACTGAAGTAGTTACAGAGAGATGAATGTCGCGCAGGACATAGTGGAATCTAAATAAATCAATAATCACCAAGATATGGAAATCTCATGAATGAATCCAAATTATTCTGTAAGAGATATTTGTAGATAAACAAGATCTTTGGAAATGGGTCGCGTGTAGCCAATGTTTACTCTTTTCGCATTGAGTTTGTCCGTGTTTTTTATAGTTTGCCCAATTGCCGATAGAAACTTTTTTTTTCATTTTTCATTTCCTTGGTTTGTGATCGTCTGGAACATTTTATATTCATGGTTTGTTGTCCACACGATGCCACTGTTATTAGTGGCGGTGTTCTGAGCTCAGGGAGTTGGGGGCGTGGGAGGGGGGGTACTCCTCAACCGCAGGCGGCGCCAGGGTAAGAGTGTGCCCCCAAGAAGCTGAGAGTTGCCTCCGACGGGGAGGTAGTGAGGTGCCGCGCCACCCCTGCCTTTGTGGGTGGCGGGCTGAATCCTAGGTTAAGAATGGCCGTGGCTGTACACTCCAGCTGTTAGCAGGTAGTAGTGGATGGGGTTGTTACACCTCGCCCCCACGAAGTTTGCAACGTTCGTGACTGTCTCTTCCCGCGCGTAGCACTTGCCACGCACAGCGATATCCAAGGTGGATCCTGTGGATGGTAGGTTCCATCCTTCCACTCGGAGACAGGTGGGATGCCTCGGGACGAAGTAGTATCACAGCGCTGATTCCGAAGTATGAAGTTTGCTGCTGTGGGTGGCACTGGACATTAATCTTGCACACCATTCCAACCGGTAACTGTGACGTCAACTTTGCGATTTGATATTATTGTTCAATAAAGAAGTCGAGAAAATCGGTGAAAAGGCATTGAAGGAAGTCGTACAGGATTAAATGGTGTTGAAAATAACTCCAATGTTGGAGTGTGTAACTAACATTGTAACTGACTGTGTAACCACACCTTATCTCTGATGAATGTTGACATGTCACCAGTTGTAAAGAGGAAGTCGAGACAGGATTCTCTGCTCGAAATTAAAATAGCTCATCATGTTCGTGGTGGTACCATAGTATCTTACCCATTCTAATACCGATCACTCATCTATGTAATACTAATATGCCTCGTCATTTGAATGTCGATACGTTCAATGACAAAGAATTTATAAAAAGAAAAGAAAAAAAAGAGAGAAGTCGATAGTTTGGTTTCTGGCGGTTCGGTCCATGTGGAGAATCTTGCGCCAATGGTTGATACAAATACCAAAAGTCAATTTCCTTTATGAGGGCTGGGGGAGGAGAGGGTGGTCCATCAATGCATACACCCACCTTTCACCCATCACACGGAATTTGTAGTATGCGAAAAGGAAGAGAACAAGTGTTTAAGTAAGGAGAGAGAGCGAGGATGGATAGACTGATAAATATGGTCAAGATGAGAGCGGGGTGGGAAGAGAACTGGCAGACAGGGTCGATCAAATAATGCTTGAGTGGTTTGAGCATATAGAAAGAATAAGTGGACTTGCAAAGTGTTCAAGTTGGAGGTGGATGGTGGAAACATGAGGGAAAACATTTATGGGGAGGATAGACAGTGTGCAGAGGGTTTTGGGAACAAAAGGAATGTCTGTTGAGCAGGGAGTGGAGTGGAGCAAGTGATTGGTTTAAATGGATGAAGAAATGACATGGCACTAGAGCGCAGTTCACCGAAACATTGCTTGTAGGGGGGTGGGTCGCCATGTTGTTAAAAGGTAGGCTGACAGGCCCTGCTGTAGAGGTGCTGTGTCTTACTGCATTGTCTTTGACACGAACAGTTGGGAAAGGGCACGGGTGACAATTCACGAGAAACTAAGATGGGAGGGACAACGGATGGCTTTTGCATGAGTCACTAGGCCACTCGTCTTGAAAAGGGAAGAACATTTGATATATGTTATTATTATTATAAAAATTGTTATAATTATTATTATTATTATCGTCATCATCATTTAAAAAATAGAATGGCTGGAGTGAGACTTCGTAAGGGTTTTTATTTATCTATTGATTTATTCATTTATTTATTTATGACAGACGTTTTTATTGAACGAATAGGAGACCATAGTCATCCGCTCATTTGAATAAATTGGTTTTGGTATTAGACTTCACTTATGATTTGGACTTGCACAAAAAAGTCGTTATGAAAACAAGTTCCACGTTTCCCTGCCACTGGTAACGATACTGATCTTTTCAGTTATTTCACCCCATGTTTCTGAGGAAGGGATGTATAATTGATCGGACTTTGAGTTTTTTCTATAATGCCAACAAGAGCAACGTGTATATTTCTAAGTAAAACAAAAACTAAATTGGTGTAAAACTTTCTTCGAAATTACACCATTTCGTAGGGTATTATGAGCGTTTTGAGTCATGTTTAAGAAATTACCAATCATATAGTTACAACTAACAGAAAATGCAATGCACATAGATGGGAAATAGAGATAAATTATTTCAGGAATCATTGCACAAATCATGATGTGCAGTTTCCGTGAAGGATCTGTGCTAAGCCGGTGCCCGTAGCCGATGACTGAGGTTGCGGGTCTCTCGAAGGGAGAATCAGGACAATGGATTGATGGTTGTCACAAGATTGCATCAAAGGAAGTGAGGCACTATGCTCAGTAATAACAGTAGTCGGAGATAACGCACTACAAAAATAATTTAATCCGTCACATGTAAGCATCCGAACAAAGGATTTTAGTTCAACATCGTTTACAGTTCAAAATCGACCATAAAAAATCTTGGTCATTCGTTCTTATCTAGATAGAATATATGTTAAGAAGTTATTCTCGTGTATATTAAAATAATGATTTGGTCGAAACAAAAGCTACATTTGATAATGTCAAATCAGGTGGTTAATTAACTTGGTGTTGCTTTGTATGCTCTTTTATTTGGTTTACCAAGGATAATGGAAAACATATACTGAATTCATTTAATATAGTTTGAATTAATGGAATATATTTATAATGTATGCATATTTATATGTACATAGAATATCGAAAATGCCTTTAGCCTGTAATCTTGCGTGTAACGTAGGACAGTTTTGATGGCAAAGTTATGACAGTGTGCCGAATGTTTGTTACGGTAGTGTGTATGCATCGGTGCATAGGTAGAGAACGCTTGTGTTGCCATTCATAACAAAACTGAATTTTCGTATGAAGTCGATTTGTGATAGTGAAGGGAGTTGCCACCTCGGATGGGGTGAAATCCGTCCTACATACAAGAGGAATTAACTAGCTTCAGGACCACGGCGAGACAGGTAAAAGGGATTGTTAGGCCTAAAGGTGTTGTGGGTGTCTGGGCTGGAAGGCCTGAGCGGAGGATGTTTTGGGAATTTTAAGTCCTTAGCATCGTTGACAGAATGAGCACAGTGACATCACGTGTTAGGTACTCAAATCTTGTTTTATTGAACATGAACAATATATGAATTTATTTGCATTTGTTGGCTATTGATGTTATAATCAAGAAAGGGATTCGTAGATATAAAGAATATCGGATTGAAAGGTATAATTAATAATATTTTCAGCAAAGTAGCCATACAAATTTTATGGTTTGTGTATATTTTTCTACAAATTGAGTGAAAAAATAAGACTGAGAACATGACACAGTGTCACTTGTCACAATGTACTGGATATACTCAATATACTGGTTGAGGGTAATAACAATTTTGTTTTGTCTTGCACAGTGGATGGCATTGTTTATTTAGTTGTCTAGTTGTTCCTGATGTTTCCTGCAATTTTGCTGTAACTTCCATTGGATATGTACAGTAACAGTTTTAATTTGAGGAACACTGTAATTTATGTTATCAAGGTGTCATAAATTTTGTTAATATTTTATATTGTCTTTGTGACATCACATAGCTTCTGGTATCTATTCCTGCTTACCATGCATTGATAATGTTGACTCTTAATTTGGTGTGTCCCTTTTACACATTGGTGGTGGACATATCTATCATTTGGTTTGGAAGCTTGTACATAAGTATGGCAGCTATTTCTCTCATCTGAATATATATTGCTCCCTTGAAAACAGATATAGCAGTCTTGAGCTTAAAATTGAAACAAAATTAGGTTGTCTAAAATGAATAGAAACTATTATTAGCATCAAAAGTGAAAAAAAATTATGCTACTTCACAAAATATGTTAGCAAATTTTTAGTTTTGGTTATCTATTTTATTTTCTATGTTTTAGTCTGATGAAGTAGAATTATTAAGCTTCAATATGAGATCAGTGGCTATTTCTGTTAATGAATATCAAGTACCCAGTCTATGTAGGTGTTGAAAAATGCTGGGGTGAGGATCCACTCCTACCGTACTCTTGAATTACTAGAAAAGAAGCAGAACACCTGTACTTCACAAGAACACTTTGTCCTAGAGTATAGGCTAAACACCTAAGAATTCTAAGATCTGCAGAAATTCTTAAACTTAAAGCATGTTGTACTGAACCAGGTGCTTTCTTGAGATCAACATAAGCCGTAAGCAGGCCCTACTGAACATGATATTGGTGCTCCACAAGACCATATAGCCCTAGAGTCTGACCAATTGTTGACTTACTGGGCATGAGTCCAGACTGCTCAGGCCTGTGGAACTTTAACAGATGGTGCAGACATATTCCAGTAACAGATAGGTGAGCACTTTTAGCACACTGAACTATGTAATAACATAATAGATATTACAGTCCTTCCAGCTCCCTTTCCCCACCCAGATAGGGATGAATATCCCCTTTTTCTAGCAGAGCAAATGGTACCAGACTGTAAATCCCATGGATCATTTCCTCACTTACAGCTTTCAGCAACTCATTGATGATGCTGCAGATGTCAGCCTCATCTCTTCCTTTCGGCATACAGCCTTTAACCTCAATCAGAATTAATAATTTCATCTATTCAAAGCCTTTAACCTTAGTCAGAGAGGATGGAGCTTCATCAACTGTGGGATTGGCAATCAATGCCTGAAACCAGCCATGGCTTCTTCCTAATGATGAAAGATAGACTCTGGGTGATGAGCATATGATGCTTGTGAGATTGAAGCACACCATAGACTTTATCTCTCTTACTTCAGTATTTGTTCCCATCAAGGTGTATGAACTTGAGAGATATTCTATACCAAGCTTGTCTCAACAGTTGACCAGTGCCTGCCACAAGATTACTGGATTACTGCCCCCCCCCCCCCCCAAAAAAAAAAAAAAAAAAAAAAAAGTTTCATGTGTTGGTACCCATGGCCCTGGAACCATATATACTAATGGTTCTCCCCTGAATTGTTCAGAAGGTTGAAGATTGCTGGTTCCAGAAATAAGAGCTACACCAATATACTTGGTATAGCAATACAGTTTGGTAATCCATATACCTTAATGGTGATCAGTTGATCAGTCCATTGTCCCAGGTCTCTTGCAGGAGACATTTCCAAGAAAAAGGGTAGCTTTGCTGTCCATCTTGCAGGACTGGCTGATGCAGATACCTGTCATTGGTCTGTGGAATATGGGGGTTGATGTTTGAGTGCTTGTTTTGTGATTTCAGTGTTTATTATTGTATGGGTGTTTTGCAAAGCACAGGTGGTATGTGGTAGATTATTTGAGTATTACAATACTGATGTAATTTTTTCTTGCATTTATTTGGCCATGCTTGTGTTATGTAATGGGAGAAATGGGCGGGATTAAAGGCACACTGAGTTGTGCTTATCATTGTTATGTGCTACTCTGTGGGGAGGATTGTGGTTTCTAAGTATAAGTATTCTGTTGGAGTATTTTAAAGTATATCAGGTTATTCATAATGTGTAGATTGTAGTGTGTCCACTTTTGTAAAGTTTGGTAATTGTGATGTGGAGGCACAGTTGAGTGGGGTTCTTGTAAGCCCCTCATTTACTCTGATTAGTGTTTCATTCTGCTGACCAAAACCTGTGGTTGCCAGTGATCAGATATTTTATTTTGTTGATTTCCACTGTTAGGTCCTTCATGTATGGCTGAAGGACATGTGCATGTCAAAAGTCTGGCCCAGGATTTTAGGGTTTTGTCCAGTGGAACAAGTTGCCATTTAGATGGAATGTTTGGTGTTTGATTCATAGTTCTCAGGTATGAGCACCATCACTGATTTCTGATTTGTCTACTACTGTTCTAGTGCATCTGGATATGTTTAGGTGCTTGTGACTTGCTTAGTTATTGCTGAACTACTATTGATAGGTCATCTGCTTTATGTTATTCTCTGGATTTGGAGTGAGGAGGTCACTTGTGAAAGAGTAGATAGTATTGCTTTATAGGAGCCTCCAGTGGATAATCTTTTGGTCTTTGATAATTAATTGATCATTCTAGGATATTGCAATCATATAAGAATTTTGTTTTAGCAATTTATTGTCATTATGAAAGTCAGATTTGTTTTTATAGGATATGTTTAGGGACTATCAAATACTTTATGTAGGTTGGCACCAATAATGTTCTTTCTAAGGGTGTTTTCTTGATAAATTCCTCAAATACTAGTTGAGTGATGTTTGTAAGTAGTGTACTGGTGTAATGGCTTTCCTCAAAACTGTTGATTTTGGGAAGTGGGGATGTTTGTTTATTTATTTATGTGATGAGATGTACAGGGGGGTGAAAGTGGCATCAGAATGGAAGTGGGCATTAAGGGAGAGAGACTGGAGGAAATGGATAGTTTTAGATAGTTGGGTACGAATGTGGCAGGAAAGGGAGAAGTGGAGGTGGAGGTAGAATGTAGATTGAGAGAAGAAAGTAAATGCCTTGGTGGATTAAAAAGTGTAATGAGAAATAGACATTTGCGAATGGATGCTAAGGGAAGGTTGTATGAAGGAGTGATTGTGCCGACAGCACTGTATGGGGCAGAAACATGGAACATAAGGGAAGAAGAGAGAAGGAGTTTGAATGTGTTTGAGATGAGGTGTCTGAGAAGTATGATAGGGATTACTAGGCTGGATAGAGTGAGAAATGAGGAGGAGAATGGGGGTGTTAAGGGAGTTGGGAGATAGGGTAGATGAAAGAGTATTAGGATGGTTTGGACACATGAAAGGAAAGAGTGAGTGAAGAAAGACTAGTAGAAGAGGTATGGAAGGCAGATGTGGAGGGAGTGAACATGAGGGGGCGACCTAGGATGAGATGGATGGATGGGAATGGTTTTTATGCCTTTGTTTTTTGGCTACCTCCCTTGTATGGGGGAAAAGGCCTTGGTATATATATGTATGTATTTATTTATTTATTCATTTTTTCTAAGGCAGTCATTGTCAATTTGAACATGGTGGATAAGAGGATAGAATGCCACATTTTTAGGTAGTTTGGTTTTAAGATAGAATTTTGTGTTCTGTTCCATATTGTTTAGATTTTGTTGTTATTTGGACAAAGACATGATAGAGATGTATCTTTTTTGTTATCTTGTTTTCTAGAATTGTGGATTTGAAACATTTTGGAGAAGTGTTTATTTTGGTTATGGTATTTTTACATTGGTGGTTGTTGTTGTCGTTCCCTAGACTGTCTGTCCGAGCAGTCCCGTCTCCCCAAGGAAGGCCACAGCCGAAACTGGGTTTTCCCACAAATCCTTTATAGAGTGTATGTTGTGTTGTTTGCGTGCATGATTGTGTATAATGCAGTCTTCCATTATGTGTTGTATGGTATGGGGTGAAGTGTTACATCCTGGGCAGCTGTTCACAACACGGTCGTCCAGCCTCTTCTGGTAGCTTAGAAGTGCTGGGTGGTGACCGCATCGCAGTCTGGCCAAGTGGACTCTGTCCTTTCGTGGGAGAGAGGATTCAGAAGGGTGGATATCAAGGGGTCTGGCATGCAGCAGTGTGTTGTCTCTCAGTGTGTTAATTGAGCGGTGAGTGATATGATTATGAATATGTTTCCGGAGGCTGGTATTTGGTGGTTGTGGAGGAAGAGAAGAGAGTATCTGTGCGTAATAAAGGTCTTTGGGTGTAGTTTTAATGTTTCTTGGTTTGTGTGGGTGTTCTGCTATGTAGTGTAGCGGGTGTGATGTGTTTGTGGTGGCTGCAGCAAGTGTTTGTGTGCCTCTCATGTCGAGGTGGTCCTTGACTTTGAGGACTTTTGTTTCATGGTGTAAATGGTCTGTAGGTGTTGTATTTGTGCAGCCTGTAATTGTTTTTAGGGCTTTGTTTTGTATGATTTGAAGGGTGTTGTGGTGTGTCTCACTGAGATTAGGAGCCCATGCAGGACTCGCATAATTCATCACTGAGCGTATGCATTGTTTGTATATTGTTATATTAGTTTCTTTGTTTTGTCCAAATGTTGTTCCAGTGATTGACTTAAGTGCGTTAAGTCTAGGTGTGCATTTGTTTTTTATGTTTGTGAGGTGTTGTTTGAAAGACATGGATGTATCGTATGTTACACCAAGAATTTTCGGTGTGTTTGTGTGTGGTATTAGAGTGTTGTTGATGTAGAGATGAGGTATGTATTTGTGTTCTTTTGTCCAGTTGGTGAGAAGTGTTGCTGTAGATTTGGTTGGAGCTATTTTGAGTCTGTTTGTGATGAACCATGTGTTGAGTGTGTCAAGGTAAGGCTGGATTATTTCTGCAGCTTTGTCTGTGTTACGATGTGTGCATGTGATTGTTATGTCATCTGCGTAGGAAGAGATTTGTATTTCTGAGGTGTCTGGTGTGGGTAAGTCATGCATGTATAGATTAAATAATGTGGGGGATAGAACTGAGCCCTGTGGTACTCCGTTCTTAATGTTTCTGATGTGCGATGATTGGCCATTATATGACACATGAGCTTTCCTGCCTGCCAGATAATTGGCCAGCCATCTTTTGGTGTTATTGTGCATGTCTGTGTTATATATTTTATTTGTTAGGTTGTGGCGGGGGATAGCATCAAAAGCTTTACTAATGTCCAATGTTATAAGAAGTGTTCTGTGGTGGGGCCTATCTGAATTGATGCCATCTAAAATTCTTTGTGTGAGGTTTGTCAGAAGAGTGTTTGTGGAGTGTAGTGGCCTAAAACCGTGTTGTGAGTCAGCAAGGGGAATATATGGTGTGACAAGTTTAAGTATTAGGCGTTCAATGACTTTAGAGGGGGTGCAGAGAAGTGTGATTGGGCGGTGCGATGTTGGGATTGTTGGGTCTTTGTTCGGTTTTGGAATGGTGATTATTTTACCATGCTTCCAGATGTCGGGTATAGTGTTGTGTGAATAGCTGTAGTTTGCAATGTTTGTGAGTGCGTGTATACCTTGTGGTCCAATGTGTTTTAGGTGGATATTGCTTATGTTATCAGGGCCACAGGCAGATGAGTGCTTGAGATTATGCATTATGAGTTTTGTCTGACTGTCTATGAAGGGTGTATAGTCTGAGTCTGTGGGGAAGTCTTTCTTACGTCGAATGGTGCGTCGGTCGTCAGGGTGAGATGTAAGATGGCTCGTCTGTGCAAAATGATGTATGAGTGCGTTTGCTTGTTGTCTGTTTGAGGGTAGATTATCTGTTGTTGTGATTATTGCTGCGTGAGAGCGTGTAGTGTTAGTGTTGGATAGTGTGATGCTGTTGAGTGTTTTGTACAATTTGCTGGTGTTTGTTTTGTGATCAAGTGTATTGATAAAGTTTTGCCAATTTTGTGTTTTTTGTTCATGTATTTTATTGGCAATCACAGTGTTTAGTGTTTGTATTTGGTCTGCTATGTTTTGAGGGATAGGTGTGGGGGTATCGTGTTTAAGTGTGTCACGTTGTCTGATGAGGCCTTGGATTTCTGGTGTGAAGTTGGGGTTGTGTGATTTTCTGTTGCCTCTAGGGATGTATCTCTTGTCTGCGTTTTGTATGATTGTATTAAAAGCGTGCACAGCATTGTTTATGTTTGTGATTGGTGTACTGTTAAGTGTTTTAAAATGTTGTTCTGTCTCTTCAGTAAAACCTTCCCAGTTAGCTCTCTTGTAATTGGTGTAAGTGTGTCTGTGGCCAGCTGGGGTGCATCTTGTTTTGGTGGTGATGATGATTGGAAGGTGGTCAGAGCCAAGGGCTCCGACCACTCTCCATGATGTTGTTGGGGTTAGGCAGGGGGAGCAAAAGGTGATATCAGGAGAGGAGGGAGTGTAGAGGGCTTGGTATGGGATGTGTGTATGATTATGCGTGTTGTTCATGATAGTCAATGAGTCGAATTGAGTCTGTATATCAAGCCCTCTGTCTGTGTCAGGGTTGTCGACATACCAGGCAGACGACTTGGCGTTGAAGTCACCACCCATGATCAGGTTGGGGATTGAGGTTAGTTGGCTAAGTTGAGGTCTGAAGGTGTTTGGAACTGTGGGGGATGATTGGGGGGGAATGTACATGTTAACTATTGTCAGTGTTGAATTGTTGCCTGTGCGGATTCGAATGGATTGGGTTTCTGTTGTGTTATCTGTGGTAGGGAGGAGAATTTTGGTTGTGGCACTTGTGTCCACAAAACAGATGGAGTGGTGGATCAGGGTGATGAGTCCACCGCCATTGCCGTCAGTCCGGTCTTGTCTGATGGTGGTGTAATTTTGAAATGATGGTGTTTTGTGTGAGTGTCTTAGTTTTGTTTCTTGTAAAATCGCAATGTGTATGTTGTGTTGTTTAAGAAAGTGTTCAAGTTCATGTTTTTTAGTGTTAATACCGTCAATGTTGTGTTGTAATATGTTGATGTTGTGTGTTTTGTATGTGTTGTATGTTGCCATTTGGGGTTGAGGTTGGGGTGGTAGTGGGGAAGGTGTAGGATCTGGGTCAGAGGGGGGGAAAGGAGAGATCGGGGACAAAGGAAGGGGAGTACTAATCGGGGGTAAGGGCAAAGGGAAATTGGGAGTGGGTAAGGGTGTTGGCTGTGGTTGGGGAGGTGGGAGTGGGGTTACTGGAGGGCAGGTAGAACATGTCCAAGTGTTTGTGTATTGGTTTGTGTCAGCAAGTGTTGTACAAGTGAGGTGGGCCCAGTTTTTGCACATATTGCACTGAACTGAGCCCTTTGTCTGTCTGCTCGAAGTAATGGGTTTAGAGCATGTTGGGCATGTGTATTTTGTGGTGGGCCCAGGATTGCTCTCTACATCTCCGGCTAAAAGTAGAAGAAGAGGGGTGATCGCCGGAAAATCACCCCTCAGTGCAGAAAAAACGTAACATTGTATGTTGGAAAAAAGGATTGTGGTACTCCCCCAGGTAGGCGTAGCTCCTCCTTGGGAATCGGTGCCATCTGCGTAGAGCTGATGGCCAGGGGTGGTTGCTGCTGATTGGCCCCCAACTCTTGGGGTTGGGGGGTGGTCCCACGACGTAGACATTCCAACTGCTTTATGGTTGGGGTCAAGTTCATTCTTTATATCTTATTTTTATAATTATTCTATACGTAAATATATATATATATACAGACGCTCCTCAACTTACGTTTTAGTTACGTTCCGAACGGCCGAACGTAAGTTGAAAATGGACGTAAGTTGTTACTGTACTATACATCCGTAAATTCTATTACCGTATCTTATAAAACACCCCTAAATCATTAATTATACACATAACATTGTAAAATAATAACATTAATTTCAAATAAATTAAATTCAAGCAACATAAATTGAGATGGTGGAGGAGGATGAGGCAAGGCATGTTCAGTTTGTCGTTTGTGCAATGTAAACAATGGATGTCATGCACAAGTATCGTTTGAACTACGGAGAGTGCGCTAAACTAAAAAAAATCAACGTAAAACGGAGGAACGTAAGTAGAGGAGCGTCTGTATATATATATATACAGGTAGTCGTCGACTTACGACTGATCGACTTTACGACCACGAGATGGTGCAATAATATCTAACATTTAATAGAGTAATAGAATTGCAATGTTATGCCTGGCAGTGCAGTACATTACTCCACACGCTGCGAGACGCGAGTATGATAGTTTTGGCAGGCTGCCGGCAGCGTCAGCATCCCAGCCAGCTAAATATTCTTTCATTTTGTTTGTTTGAAGTAAAATGTTTCCTAATTTTGCATTGCTTTTTGTATTTTTGTATGTTTTGCAATTAATAAAATATAACAAACTTTTTATGCCTAGGCTAGTTTGTTGTCGATAACAACATGTTCGGTACAGTACTTTAACGAAAAGAATGTGTTTTGTTGAAATAAAAAAATCCTAATTTTGCCTTACATTTTGTATTTTTATGTTTTGCAATTAATAAAATGTAACAGTATTTTTTATGCCTAGTCTGTTGTCGATGACAAAATGTTCGGTACAGCATTTTGTATTTTTATGTTTTGCGACTAATAAAATGTAACAGTAAATTTGTTTATGCCTAATCTGTTGTCGATAAAAAAAAATTCGGTACAGTACGTAAACGAAAAGAATGTGTTTCGAAATATTTTTTTTCCTAATTTTGCTTTACAATGATTTTAATGTAACCAACAAAAAAGGATTTGTAGGTCAAAGATGACAGGACTTTATTCAGTATGCGTAGGCCTAGGCTACGTTTCCTAACGAAAATGATAAAAAGTTAATGAATATTAAACAACGTAGCTCAAAGATAATAAGATTTTATTCAGTATGCATATGTTTCCTAAAGAAAGTCTAATGGTAAAATAATACAAAGATTAACAAATACAGTATTAAATATCATAGGTCAAAGATGATAGGATTTTATTCAATATGCTTAGGCCTAGGCTACGTTTCCCAAAGAAAATCAGATGAAATTATAAAAAGGTTAAAAATACTATACAACATAGTTCAAAGATGCTAAGATTATTTCAGTATGCTAAATATACAATATATATTTATATATATATATACATATATATATATATATCTATATATATATATATATGTATATATATATATATATATATGTATATATATATATATATATATATATACATATATATATATATACATATATATATATATATATATAGACCGACTTGCGTCCAGATCGACTTACGACCTGTCTGTCGGAACCGAATTCGGTCGTAAGTCGACGACTACCTGTATATATATATATATATATATATATATATATATATATATATATATATATATATATATATATATTGAGACATTGTGACAAGTTGAAAAAAGTGGAAAAAGAGAGTCATGGGTCTTGTTCCGAGGAAGAAGCTACAAGGGAAACTGGTCAGGAATAAACTTGGAATGAGACCCGTGACTCTTTTCCCACCTTTTATATATATATATATATATCTATATCTATATCTTTATCTATATATACATATATATATATATATATTAGTGATGTACCGAAGCTTCGGTATCGGTATCGGTAAATATCGGTTTATTTTCAAGCTATCGGTATCGGTATATATCGGTATCGGTAAAATAGAAGGTATCGGTACATCGGTATCGGTATTGAAAAATAAATACCGATACCGATACCTTGAGAGAAAATTTAAGTTAAATTACTTTCATTCATGAAACAAATAGATAATTATATAAATATATAAAGTAAAGGGTATCTTTCACGCCATGTGGTTGTGGAATCATTTGCGTCTTATGTAAGAAGAGAAGAGAGCTAGCTGATGGCTATTATCCTATTACCCTTTTCGATCTCATTCTTAATATTTATTTATTGTAATTATTTATTTATATTTAATATTTGAACTTGCATTTTTCAGATAGTCAATATTGTGATAAATTTATTAAATTACAATTAGAATTGCCAGAATTAGCAATAATGCCTAAGTCAAAGCAAAGTGTTATATGGAATCTGGTGACAGTATGCAAAGATGATTCTTCAAAAGTATCCTGTAATTTCTGTAATACAATATTAAGCAGAGGAGGAATAAACAGGCAAACCCAAACAACAACAAATATTAGAAAGCATCTTCAACATAAACATCCTGATGAGTTTGGAAATGCCGAATTGGAGCAGAAAAAAGCAGCTGAATCAAACCCAACACTTTCCTCATTCTTAAATGTTCCACCTACCAAAAAGCTAAAAATTTCAACTTCAACTTCTAGTCAAAGTCAAACAGGCTGTTCAAGTGCAAAACAGGTATCTCAACAGCCAACTCTTGAAGCTACTCTCCAGTACAAAAAGATTTGGGACATCAACAGTGCTCCAGCAAAAGAGGTACACAAATATATTGCTGAAATGATCACAATAGATTGTCAACCTATATCTATTGTAGAAGATCTGGGATTTGCTAGGCTCCTTAATCACTTAAAACCAAACTATAAGATCCCAAGCAGGAAATACATCTCTAACACAACTATCCCAGAGTTTTATGAAAAAGTGCACAATAAAGTACAAGGCATTGTGAGCAATGCGCAAAATATCGGTATCGGTATCGGTAACCCATTAAATTCCTGTATCGGTATCGGTATCGGTAAAATGCTAAAAAAAATATCGGTATCGGTATCGGTAAAAATTTTGGTTCTGGCACATCACTAATATATATATATATATGTATAGATATAATATGCAATAAAAACACTAGGAATGTGTGTTCACAAATGCGTAAGTAACCACTAGGAAAAGTAAACTAATGAAGCAGAGTGCTTTCGTATAATTACATCTTCAGTACTGATACAAAGAAGAAATTATAAATTGAAGAAACAAGGTACAGAATATATGACTGAGTGAGACATTGTGAAAAGGGAATTTGGAGAGGTAGTGGAAGAAGTACACATGACATTTGATACCGTCTTGGTAACCAACAAGTATGGGACAGTTGCTCATAACTGGTATAAGAACATAAGAACATAAGAAATAAAGGAGACTGCAAAAGACCATAAGGCCTACACTAGGCAGCTCCGTATCCATCACCACCTGTCATCCCCATCCATAAAGTTGTCTAATCGTTTTTTAAAACAACTGATAGTTTCAGCGCTTACTACATGGTTACTAAGTTTATTCCATTCATCGACCACCCTATTAGTAAACCAATTCTTGCCTATTTCCTTCTTAAATCTAAATTTGTCCAGTTTGTACCCATTACTGCGAGTCCTGCCCTGTTGTTTTATTATGATGACCTTGTTTGCATCACCCTTGTTATAGCCTTTGATCCACTTGAACACTTCTATTAGATCACCCCGCACTCTGCGTCTTTCCAGAGAGTGTAAGTTTAGGTGCCTAAGCCTCTCTTCGTAAGGCAAATTTCTGAGTCCTTGTATCATTTTGGTCATTCTTCTCTGTACTGATTCTAATGAATTTACGTCCATTCTGTAGGACGGAGACCAAAACTGTACCGCATAGTCAAGGATGGGTCTAACTATCGCTAGGTAGAGTTTAATAATTACCTCTGCACTTCTATTCGTTACCGTATATTACAATTTAGATAATTTTGAAATTTCATGGCAAATATAACTATATAATTTGTATAAATCTTGATGGAGATTAACATTTATTCCCTTACTAGATTTGATCAAACTGCATTCATTTAGATTTCTTTTCTGTGATGTTGTTGTTGTATGTGATGATTTTAGCGTTATCCCAGTCAACTGGGTGGTTAAAATGGTTCATGTGGTTGAATATGCCGCTAGATTGGTTTCCCTCTAACATATTTCTTGTGTTGATTGATTCGTGTTTTGAGTGTTTTAGCAGTCTGACCAACATAAAACTGATTACATGATTTACAGGTTATTTTGTTCACACACCCTTTATCACTATTGACAGAATTATTTATGAGCAATTGTCTTAGTGTTCTTATTGTTGAAAACTACATTAATGTTGAAATTACATAATATATTTGAATGTTTTGCAGGTTCTCTTAGCACAATAGAATTAACAAGTTATTCATATTGAAAGTTTGAGTTGACCTAAGGTCATGAAATGTTCTTTTAGCACAATTATAAGCTGTATCAAGAACATTTGTGGGGTATTGCTCCTTAGTACCAATATCGTAAATACATCTTATTTCATCATCGATGTACGCTGGGCAGCAAATGCATAGGGCCCTAAGGAACATTGAAGAAAAAACAGATAATTTTATGCCATCAGGGTGTGAGGAATAATAGTGTATATATGAACAAACATTGGTTGGTTTACTATATACACTAAACTTCAACTCACTTTCACAGCGGTACTGGTACAATCAAGGAAAAAGAAAATACATATATATATATTTTTTTTCACAACACATTTGTTTGTTTCTGGTATTTGTTTTTCCAACAAATTCATACGCATATCACTAAATAAGCTCTTGACAGCAGACCACCAGACTTGATCAATAACACTCCCACAGAAAAATCTTTCAAGAGAAGTAAGAACCACATTGACATACTTGTTTGCAGGAATTTAACTCTAAGACAATATCAGCACATAATTGGCATGGCTACAGAATCAGACTGCCTCAGGTACAACCACCACAATGACACCAAACATCTTGTCATATGATGCCCTGCACTAAGAGTCCCTTTTCTTTTCTGTTTAGTTATTGACGTAGATCTTTAGGAATGCCTGAGGATTGTTGCTAGCCACTGTAGGGCTGATGCAGGTTTCCATTCAGTGGAACTTGTGTAAGTTATTATTATACATATGCTCCCCAACTTATAGACTTGACAAGTTCCTATTATTTGTTTCTTAAATGAAATATTCTTCAGTCAAACATAAGCTTCTCACCTCCATTTGAAGGTCCAGCCAGAAGTGGGTGACACTCTTTTGGGCGAGCATTCAAGATATCTCTGTGAACTGCAACTATATTTCTTTCATCACTTCACATATGAAGAGCAATCAACTGGTGTCTGTTCCTTTCCTATTACCTTCAGTCAGGGAAAATGAAACCATTCCACGTTAATACAACACGGACAATGATCCAAAGTTTCTTCCAGAGATATCAATAAAGGACCCAAGGACTATTGCCAGCCATTGTGGAACTGTAGGTTTCCAGTCACTGATTAATTACAATTCTTAAAAATAACATCACTAACTGTACACATGATCTACTATACTACTAAACAATCACTAAATATGTCCATGGGCATGTCAGGTGTAACTGAGACTAACAATAGGTATGTGCGTGTGGTGGTCCTGCGAGATAGCTGAGCTACCCATTTTCAAAACCCATCAGTTACATCATATCCATCAAGAAGTGCAGGCCTGAAGGGCTGACACTTGATCTCCAAACTGAACCCAAGATCTCTATCAACTTCAACTGTATTTCTTACACTTTTTCACACATAGAGAGCTGGTGACTGCTCTCTGCTCCTTACCACTTTCAGCTAGTGACATGGAAACAGTCCTACACTAATGTAATGCAAAAAAACATTTGTAAGTTTCTTCCCAAATAGGCCTGTGGGAAGTCCCACAGTTGCCAGCCACTGTTGGACTGTGGGTTTTCTGCTCAGGTGTAACTGGGGGTTGCCACCATAAGCTCATCAGTGCTGTGGGTGGTGGTACATGCCATACTGGGAGTATTAGAGATAATGTAGAGGCTGGCTGATGAGATGGGATAGCATAGAATAAGATGATGGTAAGCTAATCTTTCTCTCATAATCCTCCATCAC
This sequence comes from Oratosquilla oratoria, assembly GCF_046742065.1. Classification (NCBI taxonomy): domain Eukaryota; kingdom Metazoa; phylum Arthropoda; class Malacostraca; order Stomatopoda; family Squillidae; genus Oratosquilla; species Oratosquilla oratoria. The sequence goes on from NC_134800.1 coordinate 58,447,027, forward strand.
CTCTTATTTCTCAGCCATACTCATGCTCTTTTATCCTTTCCCAGGGGAAGTAGACATCAGTACATTACTCTTGGTAGCCAACACAATGCTCTAACACAAGGCTAGAAGGCCAACAAATCACAAAGAGCACATGACATGAGGCTATGAGCAAATGCTGTGCAAAGATGTGGCTGAGACAAAAGCATGATGAGAACTGAATCAGCATAGGAAACAGGTAACTTTTATTTTGGAATGATGTGGTGCAGACTTGTGCCACATTCCTAACTATAAACCACATTATCTAGTTTACAACATCCATCTGACTGCTGTCTGGACACATGTTGTGTATCTTGTGTTTTGGTCCAGTTTATGACCATGTCCAGAGCCCAGAAAGGGTTCTGTTGATCAAATTACCAGGAAGAAAAATAATTTTTTACTGTACAGTACAGTACTCCAATAACACTCGTTTACCTTTATCATGTCCATCTTAGTTTCCAGTTTAATAATTTGTCACTTATTCCTGTCACCAATACCACTGGCTCCAGTATTACACTTCTGAGATGTGTTAGGGTGATTACTTATAAATATTTGTGAGGACTGTAAATTACAATGGATTACAAAGGCGGAGCATGCCGACAGGAGACCTTTTGGTCCGTATCTAGGTCGGATGCGAAAAACATCATAATAATAATAAAATAGTAAATAAAAACTAATAATGTAAAAAACAAATAAAATACATAAATAAATGCATAGGTATAGTTAGATAATAAACAAACAGGTAAATAGTAAATAATAAATTGACATATAACTAATAATAAATGAAAATCAGACAGACAAATGATAAAACAAAAAAAAATAATATAAAATAATTTATAATCATTACAGCATCTTGCTTATGTGTTTATCTAAATGATTCTTAAAGCTTCAAACTGAACTACATTGCATTACCTGTGCAGGAAGTTTATTCCATTAATTAACTACACGGTTGGCAAAGTTGTTTCTACCTACTTCCAAATTGAATCTATTTCCGGACAGTTTGAGACCATTGTTTCTTGTCTGATTCTTATTCAATGTGAAAATTTGGTCACTTTTGATGTTGTCAATTCCCTTTAAAATCTTAAAGACCTGTATCAAGTCACCTCTGAGTCTACGCTTTTTTAGGGAAAACAGATTCATATCTTTTAGTTGATTTTCATATGATTTATTTTTGATATTTGGAATCAGTTTTGTGGCTTGCTGTTGTACTTTTTCCAGTCTGTCAATGTCTTTAATAAGATTCGGTGACCATACGGAAACAGCATATTCCAAATGTGGACGAACTAAAGATTTATATAGCTTGTTAATGAGTGATGGACTTTTGAAATCGCACAATCAGTCCTAGAATCTTATTTGCTTTCTCAGAGGCTGAAATACACTGCTTGGATGATTTGAGGTTGTTACTGATAATTATGCCGAGATCTTTTTCACTATCCACTTTTGTTAACGAATTTCCAAATAACTTGTAATCGTACTTACTGTTATTTTTACCTATGCATTTACTTGTGTTTTACCTTGCATTTACTTGTGTTAAATTTCATTAGCCACTTTTCAGACCATTGCTGTAATTTATCTAAATCTTGAATATCTAATTGGTTTGAGTGATCATTTGCCACTCCGCACAGTTTTGTATCATCAGCAAATTTGGAAACAGTAGATTTTAGTCCATGGTCTATATCATTTATATATACTATGAATAGAAGTGGCCCAAGAACGGAACCCTGAGGAACTCCACTTATAACATTTTTCCATCTAGAAGGTTTTCCATTTAAAACAACTCTCTGTTTTCGACCATTCAACCAATTACTAGTCCAACCTAATAGGCTACCACTTATTCCGTGTAAAGCTAATTTAGTAAGTAGTCCTTCGTGTGGGACGGTATCAAAAGCTTTTGCAAAGTCTAGATATATTAAATCTATATTGTTTCTTTTGTCATAATTCGAGATAACTGTGTTGTAGAATTTGAGTAAGTTAGTCACGCAAGAACGTTTCCGTCTGAAACCATGCTGGCTATCATTTATCAAACGGTTACTTTCTAAATGATGTTCGATAGCATCTCTGATGATAGTTTCCTTTATTTTTCCTATGATTGAAGTCAAACTTATAGGCCTATAGTTATTTGGCTTTTTTTTTTTGTCACCTTTTTTGAATATGGGAGTAACGTTAGCTAGCTTTCATTCTCTTGGGACAACTCCGGATATGATGGATTTATTGAAAATAATTTCTAATGGAACAACAATCTTATTTTTCATTTCCTTTAAGATTCTTGGATGCCAACCGTCAGGCCCTGGTGTTTTATTAACTTTGAGTTTATCTATACACCTTTTAATTTTTTCTTTTGTTATATTTACCATAGTAAGTTTACCCTAGACTTTTCACAGGTTTCAGTTTGGAATTCACTTTGAGGTGTTTTGTTTATGAATACCGAGCTAAAATAATAGTTTAAGATATTACACATTCCTTCATTTGAATATTCAAGTTGACCGTCAGCAGATAATAGTGGAGCAATGTGATTCCTAACAACCTTTTTATCTCTAATGTAACTATAGAATTCTTTGGGATTCTCTTTGGATTTATCAGCGATATTAATTTCGTATTGTCGTTTTCTTTTTCTTAGTCTTTTTTAAATCTGTATTGATACATAACTTTCATAGTCATTAGATGCACCCGAGCACTTGTTGCCATGTTGAGAACAACAATTGCATCATGCTTATAGAATGTCAATGTCTTTTATTGCACAGCAGTTCAACTTTTGAACCAGTGTGTTCAAAATTTGGATTTATTGGTAGGTTTGTTCATATCCCTGAAAGTTTGTAACTTGAATGATGGAAGTATCCATCTTTATTTTCTGTGTATTGATAAAACTGCCCCTTATCTTTGGAATTTTGTTTTCCAGAGTAGAATGGAAGCGGGAAGAAACTTATGTTTGGTGTGTGGTCGTAAGGGTAGTCACAGTGTTGTTGTAACAAGTGAACACGCCTTTGTGACTGCATCAGGCACTTCACTGTCTGATTTCTTGTGCAAGGTAGTATATCTATCTTATTTTCACCTTCTGTATCAGTCAATAGGTACCCATGAGGGTAGTGAGACTGTACCCAAGGTGGTTGTTTGTGGTTGTATGGCTAACCTCTAAGAGATTCAGTCATGAGGATTCATGCAGAAGTGACAATTTTTAATGAAAGCATTCTTGAAAACAGAAGTGTAGTGGTTCATAATTTTTGTAATAAATTTTTTTGTCACCGTTTACAGGTTGTGGGAGAAGAACCTTGTTATTCAGTGAGTGAATCCCTGTGTCAGCAATGTTATATTCTTTTAGACAGACTTGATGCATATCAAGCAAGAGCTAAAGAAATCCATACACATATATCAAATAGGTATTGTATTATTTTGTACTAGTAATTCTCATCCCTTTGATATGCAGAAATGCAGTGTTGATATTCAGTACCATATATGAATGATCTGGATGAAATGTATTTTCATTTTATTTATGTGTAATTTTGAACTTTTTCTGCAGATATCGGGACACAAAACTAGAGCTTATAGGACATCGCCAAAGGCTTAGTGAGCTTATAGCATCTTCTCTAACAAATGTACATCAGTTACAACATGGCACAACTCTTAGTGAGTATTTATATATTTAGGATTATGTTTTCTTAGTTTATGTTGCTAGATAACCCAAGATACCTTATGGGTTGCACTTTTTAAGCATTATAATTGAACTTTTTAGTCAAGGTGAAAACAAGAAGAAAATCTTGAAATAGAAGTGACTAAATCCTTATATGAAATAGAGTTAGTTAGGTTTGGGTGGAGAATGGTTATGAATGCCCCAAAGATATTTTTCCTCTTCTCTATTTTCTTTTGAGGGGATGAGGAGGGAGGGTCACCATGTAAATGAAGCAGCAGGAGTAAACCAGCTTCATCTCTTGGGGCCATGCATTGGAGGTGCTGTATCTTGCTGCATTGTTTTAGACTTGGGATGGCCCTTCATCCGTGAGGAGTTAAGAGGTTTTTGAAAGGGAAACAACTTAGTGTTGGATGTGTGTGGGATTGGTAGAGGGTGGCTACTTCCCTTATAAGGGGGAACAATTCTTTTGATATATAGGTAAAAGTTTAGAACTTAAGAACATTTTCATCAAAACATGGAACCATTTTCAAATAAAATACTAGAAATTGATGTCTTCATTGATCCTTTGTTATTGATATGGTTGCAAGTTATCTTTACATTATAATTTCAGATTACCCAGTGAGTCTTGGTGAAGGTTGACATATATTGTGGATGATTTGTGTGGTTATATTAAAGATTTCTTTGTAATTACAAGGGTGAGAATTAATTATTTTTGTTATATATTTACAGATGTTAGTGATGAGCTTTCTATAACGATTGTCCATGAAGCTTTACCAAAGAAAAAGAAAGTGTCTACTAGCTTTGAAAACTATTTTTCCAAGAATCCAGGTCACCGGTTTGACACCAGCTGGCCACCAGAATTCAGAGAGAAAATATCCAGGAAACGGAAACGTAGTGAGAAGAAAAGTAGATTGCTGTATAGTACTGTTACTTCCAGTTTGAACAATAATATCATCAACAGTAACATAAACAACAATATCAATAACATCAACAACAACAATAATAATATTAGTAAAAATGATATACAGAGGCATTTCAAAACCACAAAGAAAAAAATACGATTAAGTTCTCTGGAAAGGGCACAATCAAGAAAAGGTCACACTTGGTCAGCACACAAATCATTGTATAGGTTTACTGAAAGAAGACCAGATGGAGGAGGAGGAGGAGGGGGAGATGGAGATGAAGGAGTAGTAGGCATAGGAAGAAGAATAGAGGTAGGAAGTAGAGAAGTAGAGGAGGAGGGGGGCGGTGATGAAGATGTAGAAAAAGAATGTGTTGAAAATGAAGAGGAAGAATTTGAACACGAATCTGGAGAATTGGAGAATGGGAGAAATGGTGAAGAGGATGAAGATGACACAAGATTGGAGTCTGATAGAGGGACAAAGGAAAGGATTCAAGAAGAGAGACAAAATGGTGAGTACTAGTTACATTAGTTTCCATCTGGGCATTCATGCCACACACAGATAAAGGTGAATCACAGCCACTTGAGTTGACTTTTGAAAAAGTACCCCGTTGAGAAAATATTTAAAAAGGACCAGGGGTCAAAGATAAGGAACGGTGTGAAGACCTGACACATAGGAGAGGCTTGCAAAAAAGACAACATAGGTTCATTAAGATTATTGAGGAATTTAATCTCCAGATTTTTCTACATTTTCCAAGATTTTCAAAGCTTTCTTTTCCCTGTTATTTCATTCCATACCTCTTTGAGTGTACCTTCATGTGATGTCTTTTTCCAACTCTAACCTTTATCACCATTTTTGGATAATTATATCCACCTTTCCCTCAATACAGTCACATTCAGCAAATTTCATTTCATTTAAAGATGTGCTTATTCCAACTATTTGTCAATAGTGTTGCTGCACATTTTGCTGACAGGAAGCCTATGCCTCACAGTAATTGACAGTGTTCCCTGGGTTCCCATATGTCTAGAAAGAAACTTTGGCCTGCTGCTTGTGCTTCATTTACCTAATTGTGATATACATAAACACACTCTCTCTCTCTCTCTCTCTCTCTCTCTCTCTCTCTCTCTCTCTCTCTCTCTCTCTCTCTCTCTCTCTCTCTCTCTCTAACTCACTCTCTCTCTTGAACTCTCTCTCAGCTGTATAAATATATATTTGTTTACAGGAGGTGCCAAGATAAGAGGGAGGGAAGAGGGTGGAGGGGAGTGGAGTATGTAGGGGATGGAATGGGTGGGAGTGGTGTCTATGCCTTTTTCTTTTGGCTACCTCCCATGTAAGGGGGAAAAAAGCCTTTTATGTATGTATTTATGCCTTTTTTTCTATGTAATTTGTTCTCAGCCTGAAATGCTATGAATGATAAATGTTTTTGTTCTGTTAGGTGAAACCTGTGGCAGTGAGGATGAGGAACATTCTAGATCTAAAGGTAGGGAGTTAAATTTGCTAAATATATTAAATATTATAGATTTTCTAGATCAGTGTGTGTGTGTGTACCTAATTGCAGTATAAAAACAACACTTGTGGGATTCATTCTTCTGCTCTCCAATTTATCGTACAAATCAAACTAGACACTGAAGCCACCACCCTCCTTTCACTAGTAAAGATATAGAGAGGGCTATAACTATCACAACTACTACTTCTACTACTCTGGTGGATCTTGGACCTCTTGCAGATCCATACCCACCAACATCAAGCCTTGCCATCTTGTGTCTTGTACAAGTTCCATCCAGTTCTCTGGACCATCACTATTTCTCTTCCCCACCTCCTCCTTTATGTCATCAATTCACCTCATTTGTGGTCTTACTATTGGTCTTCCTCCTTTCACACATGCATGTTCATCACCTTTCTTAGTATCCTTCTCTCCTCCGTGTGTGCAACATACCCTGCCCATCTAAGCTTGTTTCTCTTAACATCTATAATTCTCTCCTGTTTAGTCTCTTGCCTCCTAAGTTCCCAATTGTGCTTTCTCCAATGGTTCACTTCTCTATCAAGGATGGGTCCTGTAATAGTTCTTACTATTGTGTTTTCAAATACCATCAACCTTTGTTCGAATTCTTTTGTTAATACCAAAGTTTCAGAGGCATAAAAAGCTTTAGGTCATATTATTGAATTGTAGGTTTGCAGCTTGGTTGGTCATGATGTATATTTCTTTTCATGTTATCTTGTAAGCTAAAGGCCCATAAAGAAATTTGAAATCTCCAAAGCTGAAAGCATAGACAAGCTGTCATAAAACAAAAAGAACCTAAATTGGTATTTTCAACTGCTCCTGGTTACACACAAAAATTCCAGTAAATTTTGATGATATGCCACCACTGCATGAAAATAGTGCTGTGAAGTCAAGTATAACTTATTTTATATACATATATAATTATTTGGTTAGATAAGAGAATGTGAATAATATTTTGTTGCAGCCTGAAAGGCTTTCTTCCAGTCTTCTCTTTTTGTACATGAGGGGACAGAGAGGGGGGATTACCAATTAAAAGAAGCAGCCTTGCTGTGGATGCACTGTGTCTTGCTGCATTGCTTCTGACCCAGGGCAGTGGACAGGATACAGGGATGACCTATCATCCATGAGGAGCTAAGATGAGAGGGTTCACAGGGTGGTGGATGGGAGTGGGTATGTGCCTTTTGACTTGGCTACCTCCCATCTAATGGAGGAAATAAAGCCCTTGGTATATAAATAGATAGATAAGTAAGAGGTTAATTGTATTGTTCAAGTTTGGAAAGTCTAGAATTAATCTAGATCTTTTAAATTTTACAGTATTTATATGCAAGTAGTAGCGTGTATTTTTGCATTGTCATAATGAGTCAGTAATGTATTCTATAGAAAGACATGTTCATTCTGTCTTTAATTTCCTATGAAAATCTAGTCATGTTTTTATGAATTTCCTTTGTACTAGAAATTGAATGTAATTCCATAAGTAACTTGTATCTGTCGATTAATCCTGCAGCAGTTGGTAGTGCAGAAAGACGGAGCGCACGAATTATGACAGCTGCACAGGGTCAAGTGGCAGCAGCCCAGGAGGCCCTAATGCAGAGTCCCATTGCTGCCACACTTCTGCAATCTTTCTTATCCACGTCACTGTGGTTTGGGCCCACAGACTCGGACTCGAACTCAAAATCTCCAAATAAAGACAAAAATAAGGAAATTGTAAGTAAATGCCAGTGACACCTGGAAACATTTTTGCCACCTTGGAGGCACAGTTACCTTTTAATTTACATGAGGGTTATGTTCTCAGGACTGCACATAATTAGAAAATATAATTAGATATATTCCTGTGAGAGACAATGGAAAAATTAGAAGATGTATTCTTAGTGCTTATTGATACCTGCACTTGTGTGAAAAATGAGTTGTAAAAGGTGATTGGGCACTATGAAAAGTGGAGTTACAAAGAGTATTTAAAAGTATGAAAGCTTGTAAGACACTTGTGTTAAGTGGTTATGTGAAGTGTCTGATGAATGGAAGAGCGGTTCTAGTGAATTGTCTTTTGAGATTGTTTTATGTACTGGACTGGAAGAGTGCATGTGTAGTCCCACTATACAAAGGAAAAGGGGACAAATATGGATGTAGTAGATTTAAGGGGATCAGTCTGTTAAGTGTAGTTGATAAAGGATATATATGTGTGTTCATTGAGAAAATTTGGAAGAGAACTGAGGGAGTAATTGGGGAGGAGTAGTGTGGGTTTAGGAAAGGAAAAGGTTGTGTATGTAAAAATTTTATAGAAAGGCATATATGCAAATTTTTGACAAAATGCAAGGATGTTTTTTTTTTATGGAGGTGTATGTCGCCGATTAAATGAAGCGGCCTTGCTGTGGATGTGCTGTGTCTTGCGACACTGCTTCTGACCCAGGGTGGTGGGCAGGGTGCAGGGATGACCCGTCATCCAGGAGGTGCTCAGATGAGAGGAAGGGTGGGAGGGGTGTGGAGTGTATTTAGGGATGAAATGGGTGGGAGTGTTTTTATGCCTTTCCCTTTGTGGCTACCTCCCTTGGAAGGGGGAAAAAGCCTTGGTATATGTATGTATGTATGATAGATTTGCCAGAAACAATTTGGGATAAGGGCAAGTCTGTTGAGGTTGGCCAAAAAGTTTTTATGTTGATTTGTAGAGCTTGTGTGAGGGTAAGGAATGGAGAGAGTGAGTGGTTTGAGGTAAACGTAGGGTTGCACCAGGATTGTGTAATGTCACCATGGTTGTCCAATGCATATGTGGATGTGCTTTTGTGGGAGGCAAATGCAAGGATGGTAAGTAGGACTTTGGAGCTGATAAGTTGTAGTGGAAGTAAATGAGCCATTTGTTTGTGGGTGACACTAAACTTGTAGCTTTGTTGGAGGATAGACTGAATCAGTTAGTGGTGGACTTTGGGAGGGTATTTTAGATGAGGAAGTGGAAATGTGGGCAAAATAAGGTGATGAGATGTACAAGAGGATAGAATAGTTGGAATAACTTTAAAAGCAAAGAGGCTGGAGGAAGTGAGAGTTTTAAGTATTTGGGATCACATGTTAGTTCCTCTGTTCATTGTGATATATATATATATATATATATATATATATATATATATATATATTTACTTTTTTGTGGACTATTACTGAATATCATGATAGCAAAAATATAGACAAGGCAGTATAAAAATAATCTATAGAAATTATATACAACCAGTATGTTGAGAGGAGAGTAAGGTGGTAGGATTTCATTGTCATGTAAATGATGTTGCATAATAGGATTTAATTTTAACATAAAATCTGTTTCATCTCATGAGAATGATTCTTTATAATAGATTGTTACCTGTTCCCACCATAGGGTGACGAGGTCACGAGTGAGACCTTAGCTGCAGCTGCTGGCTGTACAAAAGACAAAAAGAAACGTCAAGAGCTGAAGAACACTGGGCAGAGCTATGTCAACACCAAAGGCAAATTGGTTGAGGCCAAACGGGTCTGGCCACAAGACTGCAGTAGGTAAGTTGAGGAAAAGTATTTATTGTGTTTATTTTTACCTCCTCTTCCTCTCCCCTCCCCTATAGCTACCTCTACCCCAAGCTATACCCCCTCATGTGGTTTGCCCTCACAGGTATGATGCTGATCTGTATTAACCTCCAAAAATTTTCTCATGTATTTAATAATAGATGGAGGGAGTGAACATGAGGGGGCAAACAAGGACAAGATGGATGGATGGGTAAAAGGGGCATTGGGAAAGAGGGGTATGTCTGTTGAGGAAGGAAGGAAGGGAGAAGACAGAAGATGGGGGTGAGTGGAGAATGGTTGTATATGGATGATGTGATGCATGGAAGGGAGCAGGTGGGGGTGAGGTAGTATGTGTGAATGATATTTTGATGCAGCCTAAAGGGATTTCTCCCTGTTTTCTCTTTTTCTGCACGAGGGGACAGAGAGGGTGGTCACCAATTAAATGAAGTTGCCTTGCTGTGGATTTGCTGTGTCTTGCTGCATTACCTCTGACCCAGGGCATTGGGCAAGATGCAAGGATGACCCATCATCCAGGAGGAGCCAAGAAAAGAGAGAGGGAGGGAGAGGTGGTGAATGGGAGTGGATTTGTGCATTTGACCCCGTCTTGGGTATTGGTTGCATGTTATTGTGGCAAAGTAGCATGCAGTTGATACTTTATGGTCTATATGGGGCGCCCCTACGAACCAGAGCCACACATCATTTTGTCTGTGGTAGAGGAAAACTCTGTTCATAGAGAAATTATGACACTTTTATACTACGACTGTCCCTCCGTTATGCTGTCCCCCAACCCCTTGTTACTGTCCTGTACCATTTCTCTGAATATTCATTTCCTTTTTTCGCCTACCCTGTGGTCGGGGAAAAGAATGCTACCACCAAGTCTTCCCACTTGAGTCATACAAGGTGGCAAAAAATGGGACAGGGGCTGGGATTAGGAGTCCTGCTACCTGTAGCCCCAAAGGGGACATTCCTAAAAAAAGTAAAGGCATAAGGATCTGGGAGTTTTCCAACCAGTACCCTAAAGTTTGGGTCTTTTACTGTGCATGGATGTGGTACAGATGAGAGTAAAAGGGAAGAGATAGGCAGTATGTTTGTGAGAAGAAAGATGGATGTGTTGGCTTTGAGTGAAACTAAAATGAAAGGGAGGGGTGAGTGTGAGTTTGGGAGTGTAGTTGGGAGGTTCTCAGGAGTGAAGAGGGGACGAGGGAGAGAAGGGGTGGTTATACTAGTAAGTGAAGAGATAGGTAAGTGTGTAGTGGAGTGGAAGGAGGTTTCTTCAAGGTTGATGTGGATGAAGGTGAAACTGGGAAAAGGGATGTGGTTTTTTGTAAGTGCATATGGGCCTGGTAGTGAGAAGAGTGTAGAGGAAAAGAAGGCTTTTTGGGTAGATTTAAATGAGTGCATAGAGGGATTAGGGAGGAATGTCAATGTAGTAGTATTGGGAGACCTTAATGCTAGGGTAGGAAATGAACCAACTGAGAGTGATAGCAAATACAGTGTTTAGGAAGAAAGTCAAGCATAAGTACACATGGGAGAGGGTGGTGGATGGAAGGGTGGCAGATAGTGTTAATGGACTATAGTGGTGACCAGGAGTATGGTAGGTAGAGTTAAGGATGTACATGTTCTAAGGGGAGAGGGTGGGGGAATATCAGATCATTTTCTAGTGGAAGGTAAATTGAGAGTGGAGAATATGTGGAGAAAGAGGAGAAGGGCAGAAGGTAGGGAGGTACTTAACTGAACTGCTTAAATGAGAAAGAAAAGGAGGAGTATAAGAAGAAGCTGAGAGAGGAGTGGGAGGGAGTGAAGAATAGAGTAGAACTAGGAGTGGAGGAGGAATGGGGATGGTTCAAGGAGGAAGTTGTAAGGTGTGCAAAGATGGTGTGTGGAACAAGGAGGGCAGGAGGAAATAGAAGGAAGGGTAGTGAGTGGTGGGATGAGGAAGCAAAGAAGGGTGTAGAAGAAAAGAAGCAGGCTTTCATAGATTGGCTACAAATTAGGACGAGGGAATCGTATGAGAGGTACAAAGTAAAGAGAAGGGAAGCTAAGCATAAGATAAAGGAGGCAAAGAGGAGAGCAGATGTGAAGTGGGGTAAGAGTATGACAGAAAATTTTGAAATTGATAAAAAGATGTTTTGGAAAGAAATTAAAAGAGCAAGAGGAGGCGAATCAAGTAGAGAAGAAAAGGTAAAAGGTGCAGATGGAAAGATGATAATGAAAGAGAAGGCAGTGATAGGAAGGTGGGCAGAGTATTTTAGGGAGTTGCTAAATGTGAAGGAGAATAGGGAGGGAAAGATAGTTGCAGTGGGAAGCACTAAAAAAATGAGAGTGATGAGTGAGGAAAATGGAGGAGAAATAGGGAAAGATGAAGTGAAAGCAGCTGTTAATATGATGAGAGCAGATAAGGCACCTGGGTTGGATGGATGCCATGCAGAATGTCTGAGGAAAGGAGGTATAGTTATGGTGGACTGGCTGGTGAGGTTATTTAATGTTTGTTTAAGAGAGGGTAGAGTACTGGAGGAGTGCCTGTATCGTTCTGCTTTACAAGGGAAAGGGGGACAAGTGTGAGTGTAGTAGTTTCAGAGGGATCAGCTTGTTGAGTGTAGTTGGGAAGGCTTGGGGGAGGGTCTTGATTGAGTGGATTAGGAGAGGAACAGAGGGAGTAATTGGTGAGGAACAGTGTGGTTTTAGGACAGGTAGGGGTTGTGTAGATTAGATTTTTGTGGTAAGACAGATATGTGAGAAAGCTATAGGAAAAGGTAAGGATGTTTTTTGGGCTTTTATGGATTTGGAAAAGGCTTACAACAGGGTAGACACGGAGGCACTGTGGGAGGTACTGGAGATATATGGGATAGGAGGAAAGCTGTTAAGAGCAGTCAAGAGTTTTTACGAGAGTAGTAGAGCTTGTGTTATGATTAGAAATGGAGAGAGTGAATGGTTTAAGGTAAAAGTGGGACTTTGTCAGGGATGTGTTATGTCGCCCTGGCTGTTCAATCTATACATGGATGTGGTTGTGTGAGAGGTGAATGCAAGGGTGATGGGTCAGGGGTTGGAGATGGTTAAAGAAAATGGAGAAAAGTGGGAGATGAGCCAGTTGTTGTTTTCTGATGACACTGCACTTGTAGCAGGATCAGAGGAGGGATTGAGGAAGTTAGTGACTATGTTTAAGAAGGTATGTGAAAGAAGGAAGCTGAAGATAAATGTGGGCAAAAGTAAGGTGATGAGATGTACAAGGGGAGAGAGTGACAGCAGGCTGGAAGTGAGCATTAAGCGAGGGAGACTGGAGGAAGTGGATAGTTTTAGATACTTGGGTGCGTATGTGGCAGGAAAGGGAGGAGTGGGGGTGGAGGTAGAATGTAGATTGAGAGAAGCGAGTAAATGCCTTGGTGGATTAAAAAGTGTAATGAGAAATAGACATCTGGGAATGGATGCTAAGAGGAGGTTATATGAAGGAGTGATTGTGCCAACAGGACTGTATGGGGCAGAAACATGGAACATAAGAGAGGAAGAAAGAAGGAGTTTGAATGTGTTTGAGATGAAATGTCTGAGAAGTATGATAGGGGTTACTAGGCTGGATAGAGTGAAAAATGAGGAGGTGAGGAGGAGAACAGGGGTGGAAAGGGAGTTGGGAGATAAGGTTGATGAAAGAGTATTAGGATGGTTTGGACACATGGAAAGAATGAGTGAAGAAAGATTAGTAAAAGAGGTGTGGAAGGCAGAGGTGGAAAGAGTGAATATGAGGGGACATCCTCGGATGAGATGGATGGATGGGGTAAAAGGGGCATTACAAAAGCGAGGAATGTCTGTTGAGGAATGATGATAGAGGCTAGGAGATAGGGGTGAATGGAGAAGGGTTGTGTATAGATGATGCTGTGATGCAAGAGAGGGAGTGGGTGGGGGATGGGGGTTGAGGAAGTATGTATGAGAAATAAATTGACACAGCCCAAAGGGATTTCTCCCTGTCTTCCCCTTTTCTGTATGAGGGGATGGAGGGGGGGGGGGATCGCTGAATTAATGAAGTGGCCTTGCTATGGATGTGATGTTTCTTCTGACAATGCTTCTGGCCCTGGGCAGTGGACAGGATGCAAGGATGTCCTGTCATGCAGGAGGTGCCAAGATGAGAGGGAGGGAGGAGGGTGGAGGGGAGTGGAATATGTAAGGGATGTGGGAGTGGTTTCTATGCCTTTCCCCCCCCCCCCCCTGTATAAGGGGCAAAAAGCCTTTGGTATATGTATGACTTTTGCTGTCTCCCTTGCAAAGGGGAAAAAGTCCTTGCTCCATGTATTTATTTTATTTTTTTCTGCAGATGTCCATGGAAGTGCAATGCTCACATAAATGAGGAAGAAAGATTAGAGATATTTGCTGAATATTGGGGCCTTGCTGATTACTTGAAGCAGAGGAACTACCTAGCTTCACACATGCAAAGAGAGGAACGATTAGGGCCTAGTGGACAGCGCAGGACCGTTGTTCTGTATTTCCTATCTCTCCGTAACAAAAGAAAACAGGTAAGTTATTTGTAAACATTTCATAAGTTTTAGCTCGAGTTGCTTGTATTCAGGAGGATAAGGGTTTTCCTCTTTCAGCCAGGTCTGTTTTACAGCTTTGCTAATACCTGATCCATTTCTTGATGTTATGGATGGCTTCCTATTTGAAGTGGTAAAGAATTTGGTGATAGAATGGAGTGGGGAAGTGGGATGAGCTAGGAGGATGAGTGTGATGGAAGAGGAAAGTGACAGGATTATAGGAAAAGGTGAGGTACAAAGAACATTGAAAATGATGAGGGCTAATAAGGCACCTGGGCTGGATGGGTGTTGTGGAGTGTCTGACCAAAGGAGGAATGGTTATAGTAGATTGGCTGTTGAGGTAGTTGAATGTGTGGATAAAGGAGGAGAATGGGCTGAAGGACTGGAGGAATACTTGTATAGTTACACTTTCCAAAAGAAAAGGGGATATAAGTGAATGTAGTAGTTTTAGAGGGATCAGTTGGTACATGGATAGGTCGTTGAGTATATTTGGATAGGTATATGGGAAGCCTTGCTGTGGATGTGCTGTGTCTTGCAACACTGCTTCTGACCCAAGGCAGTGGAAAAGTGCAGGGATGACCCGTCATCCAGGAGGTGCCAAGGTAAGAGGGAGATGAAGAGGGTAGAGGATTATGTAGGGGATGGAATGGGTGGGAGTGGTTTTTCTGCCTTTGTTTTTTGGCTACCTCCCCTGTAAGGGGGAAAAGCCTTTGGTATATGTATGTATGTGAGGAAATAATTGAGTGTCCTGCATGATATCTGGAGTGACAGATTGATTGATTGACTGGTAGAAGTTGCTTGTTGGTTTTATTGAGAAGATTGCTTGGTGGGATGGTTGCTGGAATTTAATATAATTGTGGTGGGGGATGGGAGTGGAATGGGTAGGATTGTGTGTGTGACTTGTCTGGCTACCTTTCTTGGAAGAGGAAAGAAACCCTTGGTATATAGATAGATAAACATTTCTGAATTTATAATTTTGCATTACATGTTATGAAATAGAAAGTTATTCAATATCATAATAAGAACACATGGACTCTAGATTAAAATGTGATTGTTTTTCATATGAAACCTGACAGTTATGTGAAATATATGAATTTTGCATCTCTCCAAAGGTTTGCCGTCAGTTCTTCTTGAAGACCTTGGACGTGTCTGAGAAGGCATCCCGCATAGTGTTGGAGAAGAAGATGCGTGGTGAACTTGGCACAGAATCGGAAATAGCAGCAGCAGCAGCTAACAAAGATCCAGATATCGACACACAGGATGATGAAATCAGCAACCATTCCCAATAACCTACAGTTTGCTCAAGTGATTTCATTCCCTTTAAATGACAGTCTGATCATTCCAGTACCTCTAGAACCTCTTTTTCTTGTACTTCTTGTGTATCTTTCATTCCAATAACCATCAGACCTGAACCTTGCACCTTCCACATATCTTTCATTCCAGTACCTATTGAACCTGTCCATCTAACTATCAGCATGTTTTCATTTTCTCTTCAAGAGCATCATCCCAAGGGAAACATTGTTGAGTGACAAAAGTCTTTATGGTTGTTTTTCATTTTCAGCTGATACTTTGAAGAAAGTAAAGACTGTTTCCAAGTGCAAAGTGACTAGTTAATAAAACTAAATACCAGGCCAATTTGGGTTTCAACTTTGCCACATAAAAAAGTTAATTAGTTTAACATGGATAGCTTTAATTGAACTTGTGCAGCTCAGATGACTTGTGTTAAAGTATCATTACCTACTTTTGCAGTACCAAGTTCAGCTGTCAATTTGACATGCTATTTCATTTTAGATTCTAATGTATAGAATCTATATTTTAAATTATTTTAAATAAAGCCAAATTTTATTCAAGGAAGTCTTAATTTCTTTTATATAATATACTTTTTATCCCCTCCCTTATCCAGCTCCCCCAATCTTCCAGATACATAGGAATTAGATCGTAGCACACTTCCTTCAGGTGCTACAAAATTGTTTCACCATCAGTTTTCACATCCCAACCTTTGTACATTGAAATCTTTGTGTCAGGCTGCTATATCTAGTTGTCCACAGCTTCCTAATCCAACAAACCTTTTCTGTCTAAACCCAAAGTCTCGTACATGTTTGGACCAAGCTATTCCTGGGTAGAGGTGTAGCAGATTGCAATAATTTATGTGTGCACAACATAGGAAGTATCCATCCTTTTGTCATATCAAAATGAATTATGTATTATGCAAACCCAATTATTTATTACTGATCTACAGTTAGTGAATCAAAGCTTGGGTAGTTGTATGTGAAGGGATGAAGAGACATGTTAGAAAAGTTTAACTGCTCTAAATATCAGTGTGCAGTCTTTATCTAATCACGTTGTTCAACAGAACAACTTGAGATAATTTTCTACTATGCCATTTTGTTGGTACATCACCATACTTTGGTTACATGGCCATATTGGAAACTAATGAATGGAGTAACATGTTCATTATTTGGTCAAAATAAGCTCAGTATTCGGATGAAGTACAAGAAACCTGGCAGTGCTTGTTTGGCAGAAGTGATCTGCACAGATCATGGCCAGGATGATAGGAAAGGAGAGGAAAACAGAATTGTGTAAATTCATTGTTTATTTGATTCAGTACTGCTTCATATTACTGGTCTGTCGTATTAGTTTAGTTTATTCTTGGTAAGAGCCTGTTTTAAATTCAGTATTGGCCTTTGTGTTAAAAGCAATTTTTAGTTTCATCAAAGGCTATTTTAGGTTGCTCATCCATTGAAGATCATTTCTCGTTTTGAGATCATTACACATTTGATCATTCAGTGAATAATACAGAAGTTTCTGGACTTGTTTTGCAAGGAATGAGAAATTAAGATTTATATTTTTGGCTCTTGGGAAACTGAGCACAACCACCAGTTCAACCCGAAAGTCACTAAATCAAGAGGTTTTTCAAGTTTTCTGGAGTGCAGGGCAGTGTAATATCCACTGCCTTTTGTGTAGCGGTTGCATGTAGGTCATTTGGTGTTTCTTATTAAGCCAGTTCTCTGTTAGTACTGCTTCAGTGTAGGGTGATGACCTGAACACAGGCATGGTATTGCAATTCTTGCTTGTTTTGGGAGTGGTTTCTCTGCTGGCTGTGTATTTACCTAGTTGTATTATATGGGAAGGGAGCTATGCTCGTGGTGACCCGTCTTTGTATCTCGGTATCTCGGTATCTTGAATAGCGTTTGCACACACCGTTTCTTTGTTTAATTTGTTCCAAGCATCTATCACTCTGTGTAGGAAGCTTTTTTTTTTTTTTTTTTTTTTCTTTTCTTCAGATCTCTTCTGTAATTATCTTTTTTGAGTTTCTTTTCGTGTCCTCTTGTGTGTGTGTGTGTATATGTATGTGTGTTTTCTTGTATGAATGTGTGGGATGCACGGAGTAGGCTTTTGTAGATGCCTGAGTAGGATGTTGCTGGAGTTAATAAGTTGGTATGGTGGGCTGGATTTATATGATATGAAGAGTGGTTAGATTTGAGGGCTCTTCTGTAGAATTGTATGCTCATCATCCTCATGTGCTGCTTCATTGGGATACTTTTAGTGTCTGAGTATAGATGTTCTCTTGCTGTTGTTTTAGAGCAGCTAGTTATTAATCTTATGAGTACATTTTGGGATTTGGGAAAAGCTGTCGGGTTTTTGCATGAGTGGTGGAGCTTGCATTAGGGTTGGGAATGGTGAGAGTTGTTTGAGGTGAAGGTAGGGCTGCATCAGGGCTGTTCAATGTGTACATGGATGGGGTGGTGTGAGAGGTGAATATAAGAGTGTTGAGCAAGGGATTTGAGATGATTAAAAAGAGTAGAGTGTAGTGGGGAGGATGTTGGGAGTGAGGCAAGGACGAGGGAGGGCTCTGCTAATAAATAAGGAGATAGGTAAGCATGTAGTGGAGTGGAAGGAGGTTTCTTCAAGGTTAATGTGGATGAAGGTGAGAAGAGTATAGAGGAAAGGGAGGCTTTTTGGATATATTTAAATGAGTGCATAGAGAGTTTTGGGAGGAATGTCATTGTAATGGTATTGGGAGATCTCAGTGCTGGGGTAAAGGATGAACCAATAGATGGAGTGGTTGGAAAGTGTGGAGTGTCAGGTAAAAATTGTAGTGGAGAGTCAGTAGTGGAGATGTGTTTAGAGAGTTGATAATGTCTTGCATAGTGTTTAGGAAAAAAGGTCAGGAGAGGGTGGTGGATGGAAGGGTTGTTGATTAGGCATTAAAGGACTATGTAGTGGTATCCAGGAAAAGAGTTTTAGATGTCTGTATTCTTAGGGGAGAGAGTGGGGGGATATCAGATAATTTTTTTGGTGTAAGGTGAGAGTGGAGGATAGGTGGAGAAAGAGGAAAAGGGCAGAAGGTATAGAGGTGCTTTGAGTAAACTGTTTAAATGAGAAAGAAAAGGGGCAGGAGCACCAGAAGCTGAGAGAAGTGTGGGAGTTGGAGAAGGATAGAGTAAAGGGAGGAGTGGAGGAAGAATGGGAGTGTTTCAAGGAGGGAGTGACAAGGTGTGCAAAGATGGTATGTGGAACAAGGAGGATGGGAAGCAATAGAAGGAAGGGTAGTGAGTGGTAGGATGATGGAATGAAGTAAGTAGTAGAAGAGAAGATGTGAGCATTCAGGGACTGGTTGTAAAGTAGGATGAAAGAAACGTATAAGGTGTGTAAAGAAAAAAGAAGAGAAGCAAACCAAAAGAAAAGGAGGCAAAAAAGAAAGCACATGTAAAATGGGAGAGGGGTATGACAGAATTTTTTCAAAGTAATAAAAAGATATTTTGAAAAGAAGTTAAGAGAGGAAGGGGAGGTGAGTCAAGTAGAGAAGAAAAGGTAAAAGATGCAGATGGATAGATGTTAACAGGAGGCAGTAAGGGGGAAGGTGGGTAGAGTATTTCAGAGAGCTCTTGAATGTGGAGGAGGATAGGGAAGAATTGGTGGTAGTAGTGAGAGGCACTAAGAAAATGATGATGGGAAAAGAATATGGAGGAAAAATAAGAAAAGATGAGGTTCAGGTAGTTTTGAAAATGATGAGAGCAGGTAAGGCACCTGGGTCAAATAGATGTCATGTGGAGTGTCTGAAGAAGGGAGGTACAGTAATAGTGGACTGGCTAGTATTTACCTAGTTGTATTACACAGTACAATATGTGTCTAAGGGAAGGTATAGTGCTGTAGGAGTGTCTGTATAATACTGTTTTACAAAGAAAAAGGGGACAAATGTGAGTGTAGTAGATTCAGAGAGATCAGTCAGTTGAGTGTAGTTGGGAAGGCATATGGGAGGGTATTAACCTCTTCAGTACACGTCAAATTTTCATGGGCAGCATCAGCTGCCTGAATTATGATGATTCAGTTATGCACCACAATACTCATGCTATGAAATATAAAGTTACAGCTGTATTACTTGTTCTCTTTCACTCTGAATAATAATAACTATAGAAAATACGATCAAGCCAGTTTAATGAATATGGGGGTCACTCAGCTACAACTACAAAATGGATATAATCAAGACACCAACATTGGCACCCTCGTGTACCCACTCATGCTTCATGATGGCTACATAGGTGTCATTGTATGGAAAGGGTTAATTGAGGGCGATTAGGAGAGTAACAGGGAGTAATTGGTGAGGAAAGGTGTGGATCAGATTTTTGTGATAAGGCAGATATGTGAGGAAGCTTTAGCAAAAGATAAGGATGTTTATGGGGCCTTTATGGATTTAGATAAAGCTTATGACATGGTAGACAGAAAGGCATTGTGGGGGAAGTTGTTAAGGGGAGTCAAGAGTGGAGGTGGAAATAAATTATAGACAGAAAAACATGTAAATGCCTTTGGGGATTAAAAAGTGTCATGAGAAATTGGCATTTGGGAATGGATGGAAAAAGGAGACTATATGAAGTGTGATTGTGCCAATGGCACTGTATGAGTCAGAAACATGGAATTTACAAGAAGCAGAGAGGAAAATTTAAATGCAAGATGAAACTTCTGAGAAGTATGGTAGGAGCTATGAAGTTGGATAGAGTGAGAAATGAGGTGAGGAGAGCTTGGGTAAAAAGGGGGGTGGCAGATAGGACAGATGAAATAGTATTGGGATGGTTTGGACACATGGAAAGAATAAGTGATGAAAGATTGAAAGAAGTGTGGAAGGCAGAGGTGGAGGGAATGAACTTGAGAGGACGACTTAGGATGAAATGGATGGATGGGGGAATGTCTGTGGAGCAAAGAAGGGAGCAGGCAGGAGATAGGAATGAGTGGAGAATAGCCATGTATAGATGATACTGTGATGCAAGGAAGGGGATGAGGTAGGTAGGGGGTGGTAATCTATGAATATTTTGATGCAGCCTTAAGAGATTTCTCCCTGTCTTCTCTTTTTCTGCACGAGGAAATGGAGACTGGGGGCTGCCAATTAAGTGAAGTGGCCTTTCTGTGGATGCACTGAGTCTTGCTGCATTACTTCTGACCCAGGGCTAGGTACAGGGGTGACCCATCATGCGTGAGGAGCTAAGACGAGAGGGAGGAATGGGTGGGAGTGGGTATTTGCCTTTTGAGTTGGCCACCTCCCTTGTAAGGGGGACAAAGACTTTGGTATGTAGATAGAAAAAGAATGGAGGTGAACCAGTTGTTTCCTGATGACACTGCACTTGTGGCAGGGGTGCAGGAGAGTTCAGAAGCCAATAATGATTGAGTTTGGGAAGATATGTGATAGGAGGAAGTTGAAAATTAATCTTTTGTATATGATGATGCCCATGTAGGCATCATGAGGTGTGAGTGGATATATAAAGATGCTGTGTTGGCATCCTTGTTATATTAATTTTGTAGCTGTAGCTGAGTGACCCTTGAATTCTGTGAATTGGCATGATCAGGTTTTCTGTGTTTATTATTACTCAGAGTGAAAAAGAACAAGTAAATCTGCACTGACTTTATATTTTATAATGTGAGTTTTATGATGCATAATTGAATTATTGTACATCAGCAGTCCAATGCTGCATGTGATAATCTGACTCATATTGAAGAGGTTAATGTGGGCAAAAGCAAAGTGATGAGATGTACAAGGGGAAAGGGTGGCAGTAAATTGGAGGAGAGATGCTAGAGGAAATGGATAATTTTAAATATTTAGGTTCACATGTAGCAGGAAATGGAGGAGTGGAGGTGGAGGTAAACTAGAATGAGGGAAGCAAGTAAATGTTTTGGGTGTGTGTGAAAAGTATGAGAAATAGTTGTATGGGAATAAATGCAAAGAGAAGATTGTATGAAGGGGTGATTGTGCCCAACAACACTGTATGGGGTTGAGACAATCAAGAGGGGCAGAAAGAAGAAATTTAAATGTGTTTGGGAAGAAGTATGGAGGGGGTTACAAGGATGGATAGGGTGAGAAATGGGGAGGTGAGGGGAAGAGTGGGGATAGAAATTGAGCTTGCAGATAGGGCTGATGAAAGATTATTGGGATGGTTTGGGCACATGGAAAGAATGAATGGGGAAAGATTAGTAGTGTGGAAAACAAGAGGTGGATGGAGTGAATTTGAGGTGAGAACCGAGGATGAAATGGATGGATGGGGTGGAAGGGTGCCCCTTTTTACTTGAATTACCCAAGAATAGCCATCTAGATATACTTTTGTCAATAGGCAAATGCAGAGGGGAGACATATACCAAAATGTTTCATCTCCCTTATAAGGGAGGTAGCCAGTCAGGGCATGCATCCATCCCGTGCTGATCCATCAGTGAGGATTTGCTATATTCCAGAACTAGCCCAGAAACTTGGAAACCATTGTAATATTGTGTGCATTGTTATCCCACATTTGAATAGTTATACTTACTGTAGTATGTTAAAAGATCATTAACATTTTCATGCTCAGTATCATGAAAATATAAGTTTCTTATCTCAAAAATATCCATTTTCATGACCAGGTATTGAGATGTGAATTTTTTAGTACACAAGTGTGTATTGTAATAATTGATGTATATAATGTAGAACATTGAAATCTTACTGCTTATTAGCTTAAAGTGAGAACATTATATTTATTATCAGGTTAAGTATACTTTGTGATAGTTCACCCACATTTTTGAAATACTATTGCATTAGGCTTTCATTCAAGCGCACAAGTTGACAAAGAAATTAAATTTTTTGGCATAAAAGAGGATATTTGATCATTTTATACCATTGTTATATATTATCAGAAATATGAACTTCATATGTATAATTCATTCATTCAAAAAGATCTTTTACTTAGGTGTATATACCTCTTTATGCACCATTTATTTACCTGTATTGAAGGGTATTTCTGCCCCCTCACTTGATGATAATTGTCTAGTATGAAAATCTGTTAAGTATGTTATCATCTGAATGAGATTAAAAGACCAAATTTATGGCCAGTTATGAGCTCCATTCTGCATATGTGCCATGCTTGACCAAGTTTTGTTCATTATTAAGCCATTTCTCACATCATTCAGCCAAATTGTGTTCACTACAATGCCAAATTGTGTACACTCCATGTTCAAATTCTGTTTTATCAGTAGACTGAATTCATTGCACTAGTAGACTAAATTGTATTGATGGAGCCAATGTATGTTGTTTGACCAAATTATCATAACTTTAAGCCAACTGCATCCTACTCTAAATTAGGTGTGGTTCTTGGTCAAATTCTTTACATTCATTGGTCCAGTTATTTGCACTTTACTGCCTAATAGTGTACACAACTCAGCCACGTGTGTGCAAAACCAAATAACCTCAGAGCCAAAAGCCTCAAGAATTGTGTGGTGCATATGCCCAAATAATTTTGAAAGTTGTAGAAATAGGTCATTTGTGTTAACCATTACAAAATTGATACCAACAAAAGATTTTTTTTTCTTTCTTTTTTATTCAGTCATTTATGTTTGTCAATTAGTTTTCCTTGATTGATCCTTTCCTTAAAGCATTTCTTGATTGAAGGTGAAAACAGGTAGACTTTTAGCTCTGAGATGACAATGCTATCCATGAAAACTTTACACTGTGTTGATGTTACATGCTTCTAGGTCATGTGTAATTTCAAGTCCTTCAGTAATTCTGCTTCTTTCTGTAAACATTACTACTTAAGCATCTCTCTGAGGTTAGCTATTTGTTAGTCAAAAGCAAAACCATTCTCCACATTAGCAGATTTTATAAAAATTGTGTGATTGCTCATTGAATGATAAGATTTGTGTCCTAAAGATTAAACTATTCTTTATACAATAGTCTGCTTTGTCTATTTCAAATTCAGATTTTACATTCCAAGATATATATATATATATATATATATATATAAATATTTTTTTTTATATTTATGATTTGAGGTCCTGGAGGAAGTTGGTGGTAGAAGACATGGTCGACACACCCATGTCACCAGAGGCAGCTTTGGGTTTGTAAGGTAATATCTGGTCATTGGAATGCTGTTAACCCCAATAGCCCATGTTGGTCCTCAGCTGCATGACAGTCTCTGATATTACAGAATAAAATTTGTAATGTGTGCCCTTTAGGCTTAAAAGGGTTATTCAATAAAGTTGAATTTTCACTTGGGCTAGGGAAGAAAGCCACCTGGCTGAGTAAAATTGTGTAACATTAGATGTGTTGAAGGAGTTTATATCATGATAATACTGCAGTCCACAAAATTGCTGTAACATGCTTACTTTTCTCACTAGTGTTACAACAGAGCTTAATTTAATACTGCCATTTATATGAGACCAGTGATTCTTATGATTCAGATTTGCTTACTGGTAAGAAATGAAAGTCTTCCCAACCAAGGATTTTGACAAAATGAAAAAAATATGTGGAAGTGATACTTATGAATAGGAAAAGACTCCATTACTTAGGTTTAAGTCATAGGGTTGAAAAAAAGAAAAAGAAAAAGACAACTGTTTTTTTGGGTGTGCAGTACATTTGCTAAAATGATGTCTTTATGGGTGTTTACTTGTGATTCTGACATCATTTAGAAAATAGAAACTAAGGTTGTTAGTCAAGGCGTGAAGAATCTGACGAAGTTTGATGACGTAATGATTTTGAAAAAAAAAAAAAATAGACGAGAATATTTTCTACAGCAGTGAGTACAAGAGGCTTACTGGAATTATGACAGTTGCTGTCATGAAACCAGCAGTTTATATCAGTACAATTGTATGCATTTTATGTATTTACCTAATTGCAGTATACATGATAGGCACTATGTTTATAGGGGGTCTCATCATGGTGTCTCCAGTTACTGGGCATTTCTTTAAATTCATAGATGTGATCTACCTGGTCTGTTTCTTCAAGTTTAATGGGGTAATGGGGGTCTTGGATAAGATAGCAATAAATAAGAATGAATGGAAATCATGGAAGGATGAAATAGCCCAAAGGGCTGTTCATCTTGTCTGGTTCAAGAGTTATTTTGAATGGATGAGGAGGATTGCCACATGAAGTAGTCAAGGGTTAGTCAGCTCCTGTTGTGGAAGTTTTTCTTACTGCATTGCCCTCAACCCTTCATCCAAGAGGTGCTGAGATGAGAGGGGCATTATGTGGACTTTTAACGTGTATGAAATGGGTGTGTGCTTTGAGTCAGCCAAACCCTTTATAAGGGAGAAAGGACCATTGGAGTGTGGATGTATGTATATATATATATATATATATATGTATATGCTGAGACATTGTGACAAGTTGAGGAAGGTGCAAAAAAGTCATGGATCTAGTTCTGAGTTGCGAATTTATTCCTGACTGGTTTCACTCTTAAATTTGCAGCTCTGAACTAGATCCATGACTTCTTTTTCCACCTTCCTCGTGTATATGTGTGTGCGTGTGTATATATATATATATAAAATATTATATATATATATAAAATATAATGTATATATATATGTTGAGACATTCTGACAGGTTATGTAAGCGGAATAGGAAACACAGGAGTCTTAGTCTTGAGTTTATTCCTGACTAGTTTCGCAGGTATGCTTTTTCAAAGCATACCTGCGAAACTAGTCAGGAATAAACTCAAGACTAAGACTCCTGTGTTTCCTATTCTGTATATATATATATATATATATATATATATATAATATATATATATATATAATATATATATATATATATATATATATAATATATGTGTGCATATAATATATATATATATATATATATATATACTGTATATATATGCACATATATATATTCGTATATGTATATATATATGTATATATGTATACATGTATATATTTCTAAATAGAAATGTAGTAGCACATTTGTAAATAACACACAGGAACCCACAGTCGGAGAAAGAATAAACTTCGAATAAAGAATAATCCTATATTTCGGCTATCAACTGTAGCCCTCTTCAGGAAAGTAGGTACTTTCCTGAAGAGGGCTACAGTTGATAGCCGAAATATAGGATTATTCTTTATTCGAAGTTTATTCTTTCTCCGACTGTGGGTTCCTGTGTGTTATATATGTATATATATATATATATGTATATATATATATATATATATACATATATGTGCATATATATATATATATATATATATATATATATGTATATATATATATATATATATATGTACATGCAATGTCACAACTTGTATACATACTAAAGGGCTTTTGCAACATATAAGAGGGTGGCCAAGTATGTGTGTGTACCTTTATGTGTACCTTTATTATCACTCCTCCATTTTCTTGTTCTTCTTTTTGTTGTTCCTTGATCCTAATTACCTAATCTTCCACATATGTTTTTTCTACTCTTTCAATTTTTCCCAATTTGTTTTGTCTTATCTTTCTCTCATCTTTAGTTGTGTGTACTTGTTAAATGTTCTAATTCACTTTTTTGTTTTACCTTTAGTTTACTTCATTTATGAAGTCCATTATTATTTCTTGAGCTGAAATTTTATTATTTAGGATAAGCTTGATTTTCCTTAAGTTTTTCATGTCATCCACGAGTATTCTCAATGTAAGTAAATGATTCATCTTTGCCATTCTTGTCTTTTTTTTTTTTTTTTTCTCTCTCTTTCTTTCTTTCTTTCTTTCTCCACATCACCTACATCCTGAGTCTTCTCTTTCTCTCTTCATTTCACACTCCTGAAGGATATCAAGAAACCGTTTAGAGTCCATGCATGGCAACCCTTGCAATAACCTTAAAGATAACACAGCCTAAGCGGGAAATGTAAGCAAATTCAAAGCAAGGTATGATAGATGGATAACAAAAGACAGGACCTTATGAGTGTGTCTCCTTTCATGCATATTACAATTAGGTAAATGCATGCCTGGGATCCCTTTATTATCCTAATCCAGTTATTATGCTAGGTATTTTTCTCTTGCATAACAAGGACATGGTTCTTTAAATTCCATGCTACAAAGTCCTTAGTAAGGGGCACCGTCTTAGCCTTCTGATGGGAGGAGTTTGTGACGTTAAACCATATCAATATCGTAATTTTTTTTGTGTAATGAAGCAGTTGGGGTTAAACAGCTTTAGCTGTCAGGTCCTGTTGTGGAGGTGCTGTGTCATGTTGCATTGCCTTTGACCTAGGCAGTGGGATGACCCTTTATCCACAAGGAGCTAAGATAAAAAGGACAACAGATGTAGGGGTCTTGAATGGGTGGAGGGTATATGCTTTGACCAAGTCACATCCCATTCAATGAGGAATGGGCTTTTTTTGCTGTATGTATGTGTAGCCTACAATTTGGTTGTTTCCATCCAAGAGAGATTTCGTGTTTGCTTCCTGTAAGACAACACTGTGTATGTGTTTACTTAATACAGGAAGGAAGCTGTGCTCATGGTGACCTATTTATTTCCCAGTTATCATAACAGTTTGAATTTATTATTTTTATTTATTTATTCTATTTGTATTTATTTATTTATTTTTGCTTAATTGTAATACAGTGGAACCTTGTTTAACTAGCATAATTTGTTCCCGAATCTTACTCGTAATGCGAAGCATGTGTTAAGGGAAACACCTTTTTCCATAGGAATCAATGTAAGATACGATAATGCATCCCGTGCTTAAGAAAAGATACCCCCCAAAAATTTGTAATAATATCTAGAATAGTTTTTTAAATCTTAATGTATAAAATAAAAATATTTTAATCTACAGTAAATGAACCTGGGAAAGAATAAATAATTAGTTAAATGAAATAGAAATAAATATGAATAGTGTTGTAATTTATGAAAAAAAAAAGATAGCTGCTGACGCAAGGGAGACGGACAGGGGGAGGATTATTGAAGTGAAGAGGAGAATCTTCCACTAAGGGAGATTCCTCTTCACTCACTTGACTGACTCACTAGCTTTAAATCTATTAGAAACATTGGCACAACTGGCTGAGAAGCAGACGGGGATGAGCTAGCAACAAGTCACAAGGAGACACATCTCATGACTTGTGGCTACCTAAGTAGAAAGGAGCCTTTGCTTTGGGCATGCGAATCACAAAACTTTGTTCTTTATGCAAGTAATTTCTGTTTTGTTTGTTTATTTATGTATATATTTTTTGCTCAGTATGCAAATCGCTCATTATGTGAGGTGCTCATTAAGCAAGGTTTGACTGTATACAGGAAAGGAGTTATATTTTGAAGATTCCATCACTCTCTCCAACTATCATACTTTAGACATCACTTATAGATTCAATTTGGGTAATTTTAGCTCCCTTGTATGTGTACTGAGAGAGAGAGGGTGGGTGGGGAGGAAAGGAAGATAGGTAGGTAGGTGAGAGAGAAAGTGTTAGGATGTAATCATTGACCAAACTGATTATGAAAACTGCTTTAACCTATAAATGGTGTAGGGGGAGGGCTCTTCTGTGAAATTAAATTGTCTTATGGTAGACAGAAAAATGTATATAGAATGATAGCTGCCATCTACAGATTGAGGTGGGCTGTAACCCTTAACTGGAGGGGATTTCCTTCAGTCCTTTAAGATTACCTTGTAGTACCAAGAAAAAGTATACAAAAGTATACAAAAATTATTTAAAGTTAAAGTTGCTGGGTTTCAGTTCCAATATCAGTCTCAAAGACTGTCCTCAGAACGTCAGCTGAGGCAAGCCTCAACTCTCCACCGTGGTACCCAGCCATGGCAGTAACCTTCCCAGTAAACAGCTTAAACTCACAGGCCCGGATGGGGCTCGATCTGCCGACCCCATGATTACAAGGCTAGTGTGCCACTACTGTGCTAAGTTCAAAGGTGCATAGATTCATGGATAATGATAATTTTCATTGAGTTGCAATTTTTGTAGATGTAAATGGAAAGGAGGAAAAGGAGTGCTTGCAATGAGACTGAAATAACAGTGGATTTTCCTCTCCTATGTTAAGTTGCCTGATTGGATAAGGGGGGGGGGACAGGGTGGAAGCCCTCAAGTTTCACTGTTGGCCAACCAGTGGCCCCACAGTAACTAGCAATGGTCCTATAAATATCTTTAAGAAGAAACTTTGGAATGATTGTACTGCATTAAAGTGGGTCTATCTCAATGCTCTCATAATTTCTAGAAGACTATTGACATTGGTCTCTAAGGAAATCACTAAGGGAGTTCCTCTACAAATATAGCAATAAAGGTCAAACTTTTAAGGCACAGCCTTGTGAACTACTGAAAAAGTGTCAGAATGATAAATGTGAGAAAGAATTTTTTCTAGGAGGTGACAGAGTTAATATTGCAAAGTCTGCTTTTGAAAAAGAATATAGGAATAAGAATGTGAAAGAATTGCAACCCCTCATATGGTGTACTCCATTATTGATTGGTAGTGCATTTGAGGAATGTAGGTGTACCTTCCTAGTTGTGGGTTTGAGTCCTGCATTTCTCTCCGGTTCTGAGCAGTGACTGTTATCTCTCCCAACAGCCCAAGCATATAAGGCAAAGGTTATTACTTTGGCTGTAACTATGTGCTTTGTAGCATATGCTCCTCATGTTCTTCATGTCAGTTGAGGTAAAAAAGAAACAGAAAACAAAAACAGATACAAACCTAGATGAATGAATGTACATGTTGTTAGGCATAACTATAAACTGACATTACTTTGAGTAAAGAGAAGGGTGTGTGTATGGGGAAGAACAGACAGAATATCGATTGATAGCAAGGCGTTAAAAAACCAAGATTATTTAACTTAATCCTTAGGGGTGCTAGGCTTTCCTGTGAAACAACTGCAGGGAAGAATAGAGTACTAATTAGTAGCAAGAAATTGAGAACGAGATTATTTACCATAGTCCTTGTGGTGCTAGGCTCTACTGTGAGCCAACTGCATTCTCACCACCTCCACATGATGCCCCCTAGGATGTGACCCCTACCAGTGAAGTTGATGTTAAGTGGGAGGTAGCAATTGATATGACATTATATTGAGTCCCTCTCGTAAGTTCCTCCAATTAAAATTAACTTAGTTCTTCTGTTTACTAACAAGATTTCTATCATCAGTGGCACATGACAATGGGGGCAGATGATGATCTCTTGAAATCTATAATCACAAACTACATAAAAGTAGTGCAGGCCTAGTGGTCACCTGGAATGGGGACTGGGGCAGCAGTACAGCTTGGATGCACATCTGAGCTTTCCTTTTAGGATCAATTCTGCTCACCCTGCTTGTTGGAAAGGGGTCAGAAAAGATGGCCCCAAACATAAGTTGTTTTTCATTCCCTTAGCTGAGGAGCTGCCCTCCCCTGTAAGGTCACCCAATCTGTGGCCACAACTAACAAACAACAGAGGAAAGGAGGGAGAGGTAACCCTCTCAAACCCAACAAACTCCTCTGGTGCACCCTTGCTCTGCCTTTTAGCATTCTCCATTATCAACAGGGAAATGACCCCCCCCACACACACACACATACAATACTCGAACCAATTTAATCCAATGACACAAGGATAGTTGCTCATTCATCTCAATGAAAGGAATAACCATCACCTCTGCAACAGAACAGCCACAAAATCACAACCTTTAGCTGCTCCAGTACTAGTGACTGAATTCTTTTACTTACCCAACACCTCTAGTCTTTATCTTGACCCTGAGATGAACTTGACCCCAACCTGGACTTTTTGGTCCTTATGACCATTAGTAAACTTTTTCTGCTGCTTTCCTTCAAAATATATACACTAACTCCATGCAGAAAACCTTGCCGAATGTGAACCTAATTAAATGAATCCCTAAGAATAGAAATTGAATCCAGAAACTAATATGACAGGTCTAGTCTTTCTCAACCCTTCTTGATGTTCCTGCCCTAAATGAACTACATGCAACTTTTAACATGAATGTGGGAGTTGTCACTATCCCATGACTACTGCATTACACAGAATCAATATTTGGATGACCACTTTACAACAAAAGGAACAATAAACTAAGAGATCTCATCTACACTGATACTACACATGGGGCAGCATGCTACTCGATATGACCATTGAATACACAATGACTCAGTGGATAAAGGAAAATACCAGATACAGAAACAATCGGGAACCATTGAGACTGGATTTAATACATCAAAACTTGAAATTGTAGACAGAATAGATTACAAAACACTAATAGGAAAGAGTGACCATGTACTAATAGAATTCAATGTACAACAAAACGAATTTTGAGAAACTTGAAAATTCTTTCATAATGCAAACGGAAAAATTCATAAAGGAAGAAACAAGGATGGAAGAGAAATGGAATATACTAAAAGAAATTTATAATGAGGGAGTGAACAATGTATCACAACAAAAGCAAGAAAAAGTAAACATAAAGAACTGGTACAACAAAAAATTTAGTGAAGCTAAGGATAAAAGAGACAGCCTGGAAAAAATGGAAAAAGATAAAAAATGAGCAAATGGGAAACATATATCAAACTAAGAAACGATTATGTAAAAATACAGAGAAAGAGAAACTTTGAAAAAGAAATAACAGAAAAATGGAAGGAACAACCTAAACTATTTTACAGATATGTGAACAGTAAACTAAAAAACAAAGAAGAAATAGAAAAGCTGTGCCAAGGAAGTCATGAATATACAGAAGAACAAGAAGTGGCAGAAATTATGAGCAATCATTTCAAATCAGTATTCACAATTGAGGGAATAGAGAGACAGAAATCCCCCAATGAAGGAAATAACTGTAACAAAGAAGGAAATCAGCAACCAAACAAAAAACCATGATATTAGAAAATTGCATGGTCCAGATGGAATTGCAAATTGGATACTGAAAGAATGCGTAGAGGAGTTAACAGATAAAATATACAATATGATGAAATGCTCACTTGAAGGAAAGGTACCACAAGACTGGAAAAATGCAAATATTGTACCAATATATAAAGGAGGAAACAAGGAAAATCCAACTAACTACAGACCGGTCTCCCTAACTAGTACGGTAGCAAAAATATGTGAAAAAGTGATCAAAAGTTGATGGGTTAAACACCTGGAAGAAAAAACTATACTAAACCCAAATCAATTTGGATTTAGACAAGGAAGATCACGTACAACAAACCTGATCTGCTTCTATTCAAGACTAATAGAAATAATATAAGACCTACAAAAAGCATTTGGTAAGGTACCACACAAGAAATTAGTAAGACAAACAGAATCAATAGGTGGCATTGGAGATAAATTATTAGAATGGATGGAGGACTTCCTGACTGGGAGAAAAATGAGGGTAGTAATTAGAGAGAAATACTCGAAGTGGGAAGAAATGATAAGTGGTGTCCCACAGGGGTTGGTGCTGGCTCCAATCATGTATGCCATATATATAAATAACATGGATGAAGGAGTTGAGTGTTATATGAATTTCTTTGCAGATGACGCAAAAAATACTAAAGAAAGTAAGAATAGAGGAGTACTGTGAATCATTACAATCAGACCTGGACAAAATCTGGAAATGGATTCAAAAGTGGGAAGTGAACTTCAATATCAAGAAATGTATAATGGAGTTTGGAAAAAGCAAAAACAGAATATCAAATTATAAAATTGGTGAAGAAAATAAAAAAAGTGAACTTGGAAAGAGACCTTGGAGTAATAATCAGCAAAGACATGACATCGGATAAACATATCAACAAAATAGAGAAACCTTCAACCTATTAAGGTCAATGAAAGTGGCATTTGACTATTTGGATGAAGAAATTATTAAGAAAATATTAGTTACATTAATAAGACCAAAACTGGAATACGCAGTGACACTATGGACACCCAGTACTAAAAAGAATATAAGGAAATTAGAAAGAATACAGAGAGCAACAACAAAGTTGGCACCAGCTCTTTCCAAATTAACATACAAACAAAGATTATCCAAATTAGAACTACCAACACTGGAGCAGAAGAGAGGAAGAGGTGATCTACTGACTATATAGAATCACGAAAGGAATGAAAATCCTTGTTAGGAATTATTTACTAAAAAATGACAATGGAAAAACAAGAGGTCATGAAAAGAAACTCAAAAAGGATAATTATATAGGAGATCTGAAAAAATAGCTTCCCACACAGAGTGCTGGGTATCTGGAATAACTTAAAGAAATAGTGTGTGCAAACACTATTCAAGATTTTAAGAAAAAAAATTCATGCTGAAAGATATAAAGACGGGTCTCCATGAGCATAGCTCCCTTCCCGTATAATACAACTAGGTAACATTCAGCCAACCCCAACTCCCATGCTGTCTCTACAGAGGACACTTGAGATATAGGGAAGTAATATCCATATACACATGTTGTTGCTTTAATTACCAACAGGGAAGTATTTACCTAGTTGTATTATACGGGAAGGGAGCTATGCTCGTGGTGACCCATCTTTGTATCTTTCAGCATCAAGTGTATATTAACCTATTTGTAGTATATGGGATGAAAGATCAGTAATGGGTGGTTCTGCAAGATGGATAATGAAATAATTTCCTTCTATCCGTATTTGAAACCTATCAACCCTTTCACCTCTGTCAGTAGGTGCAGCCCAGAGGAGCTGGCTCTTAGTCTTCAGATTGGGTCCAAGATCTCAAAAAACTTCAAATGTATTTCTTCCTCTCACATAAAAAGAGCTAATAACCAATGACTACTCTTCTACTTTCAAATGAGGACATTGAAATAGTCCCACACATATACAACACAGACAGCAGTCCAGAGTTTCTTCCTAGCAAGCTGTATGGGAGGGACTGAAAATCATTGCAAGCCATCATGGAACAGCAGGTTTCCAATTGGTGAAACTCATGGCAACAATTAACATGGGTTATACTTGCAGTGTCACTTGTACTCTCATTTGTCAAGTCTAACCTAAAATGTCCTCATTCTTTTTGTACTAATTTTTCCATATTATCCCAGGAAACCATATTTCTTTCATGAAAAGTGTATTTCTTAATGTCCTGCAAAGATAGTCTTTCAGTTTTATTCCATAGAGTCTGGTATGCACCCTCAACTTACTACATACAAGACCAATCACCCAACCCCATAAAAAATACCTCTTCCCTCCCAAAACATGGACACCCCATTTCTCTTAATATACCTACAATCTTCTTACAAAGGACCATCCACTCAATGGACATGCTTGACGAAATCTCTCAGCATGAGACCCCTTTACTCCTGGTCATTAACCTGTTGTTGAAAAATTCCTAATGACAGCAACCCACTTCACCTTGAACAACTAGCAGCAAATGACCATGATTGTATCTTGCAAACCCAGACACTAGTGGACCAAATTCTGCAATGGGGATTGTTGTGGGCTCATCCCAAATTAGGAAAGCCTACTTCACCAACAGTTCAAGTCCAGCTTTTGTCTGCCAACAAGAAGCACGTGTACACATACATCTACCTACTTTTGAGGTTGTACCTCTTATCTGTCACCTCATCTTACTTCTCAGTCTAAATGAGGAGAAACAATCCTGGTATGCCCTGGTGTCTCATCATTACTGGTCACCTAAAGTTACTGTAGCCAAACTCTTCCTACATCACCAACTTTCCAATTGTTCTGTACAGCTTTCCCCTTCAGTAAACATCACTTCAGAACTTTGATTTCCTTTCACAGCCACCATCCCTAACCCTCTACTAGGAGTCTTATGCCTGACATGCTCTTTGAGGAGACAGTATGAACCCCACAAGTTACACCTATAATCTCTTCTTATTTCTTATACTTCTCATTCCCCATCTTTTCCTAACACCAAACAATCATAACCTTTTAGATTACAACCCTTTCATATACCTCCATAACCCTATCTCTGCACACCTGGCCTTCTTGACTGAAGATAGCCTGTAATGCTAGACCATAGTGACCATTTTCTAATTCTTAGACCACTCACAAGTCCTCTATTGCTGCAATCCTGATGGTACCTCTCTTGCACAAACTTGAAAACTTTCTAATCAGTCATATATCTCCAAAACAGCAGGAAATTTCTCATCAGTCAACACAATTGTAAACCATCTCATAAATCATGCATCAGCAACTCTCTTTCAATACTAAAGCCTTATCTGCATCTATTTGCTTGGTTCCATGATGAAAAGTAGATTGTGCCACAGTTCATAGAGCAAAGAAAACAGCCTTGACTTCATGCAGGATATGCTAGTGTACCAATGGAGATAATAAATTCCTGAAGAACATGTTCACTGGTGATGTGCCTTGGATTTATGTACATGATCCAGAAACCAAGGTTCCAGGGTCCCCAAGGCAAAAATAGAAGAAAGGAAGATAGGTGTGGAACAAATTGAAAGTGACTATTGCAGTATTGTGCATAATGAATATGCACCAAAAAGCCAAACTGATAATACATTATTATTGCAAATTTCTCCATCTTTGTGATGAAATTTGGCACAAGAGACGACCTGTGAAAGTCATGCAAAAAGTAGCTGTATCATTACAATGCAAAGACCCATTATGTGTGCCTGATCCAGGAACCATTTTTCCCCTTTCCTTACACTTCTCATAAATTCCTCTCCACCTCCCACCACCTTTATGGTGTCTTACATGAAAAGTAGTCAGCATGATATATCACAAAAATATTTGGAAACTTTTTGTTAGTCAGCTATTGATGTACCTTCCATGGCAAGGAGTGGAAATAGTTGGATGGAAGGAAGTGGGAGTTGAGCCAGTTTTTGTTTACTGATGACACTGCTTGTGGCTGGGACAGAGGAGGGTCTGAGGCAACTAGTGACAGTATTTGGGAGGTATGTGATGTGAGCAATTTGAAAGTACATGGATAAAAGTAAGGTGATAAGGTGTACAAGGGCAGATGAGGTGGTAGTGAGTTGGAGGGTCTTCAGAGGATAGAGTTACATGATGCAGGGAATGGAGGAATGAGGGCAAGTGAAGGAAGCAAGTAAATAGCTTTAGGGAAATGAAAATTGCCATGAGAAATAGGTATCTGGAGATAAATGTGAATAGAAGTCATATGAAGGGGTAGTAAGACACTGTATGGGACAGAAACTTGGAATGTAATGGAAACAAAGGAGAAATGTAAATGTTTAAGATAAACTGTTTGAAAAGTAAGGTGGGTGTTGCAAGGATGGATAGAGTGAGAATTGAGGAGGAGAGTGGGGATGGAAAGGGAACTGGCAGATAAGGCTTATAAAAGAATACTGGAATGATTTGGGCACATGGAAAGAATGAGGAAAGACTAACAGAGTGTGGAAGGCAGAGGTGGGTGGATTGAACTTTAGGGGAAGACCAGAAATGAGATGATGGATTGGGTGAAAGGAGTTTTGAGTAAAAGGAGAAAGTTCAGTATGGAAGGGACAGGGCAAGAGATAGGTGTGAGTAGAGAATGATTGTGAGTAGATGTAGCCAGAAGGGATTTCTTCTTGTCTTCTGTATTTATGTTTGAAGATAAGACAGGAATCACAATGTAAATGAACTGGTGGGGATAAACCAGCTTAGGCTTATGGCATTTTACTGTAGATGTACTTAGTTTTGCTGCATTGCTTCTGGCCCAGGCAGTGGGTAAAGTGTTGGGATAGTCTTTCATTCACAAGAAGCTAAGATGGGTGTGGGAGAAAGAAACCTTTTGTTATGTAGACAGAAGAATAATACAGGTGCAAGGACTGATTCTTGTATGAGTATTTACCTAATGTGGTATACAGGAAGACAATGCTCATGGTGTCCTGTCTCATATTCTCCAAATATCATACCTTGGTTAAGATTTATGTATGATACAAACTTGGGCTAAATTACTTTGGATTGTTGTCTATGTTGTATTGGTGTGGGACTATTTCTTTGTCACTGTCTGAAAGTAGTAGGAAAAGGGGAATAGTTGTCACTTGTCAGTGCCCCATGCATAAGAAGTACAGTTGAAATTTACAGATCTTGGGCCCAGTCCAGAGACCTACTGGCTGGAAACTCACATCCCCATGATGAATGGCAACAGTTTCTGTGTCCTCCCATAGATCTCTCTGGAAGGAAACTGTGGACTATTGTCTATACTGTATTAGTATGAGCTATTTCTGTCACCATCTGAAAGTAGTAGGAGAAAAGGACCAGTCACTGGTTGTCAGTTCTGATGTGAAAAGATGGAAAAAATATAGTTGAATTTAATAGAGATCTTGGGCTTGGTTTGGTGACCAAGTGTCAGCCCCTCAGGGTTGCCAGGGTGATGATTCTCTTTGCTGTCCAACTTGCATGACCACCATGAGCAGGGAACCATCATTGGTCCTTGCTTCTTGATATCCTTCAGACATGTAATCTTTTTCAATTTATTTCCATGACCTTGTGTGTGCATGTATGTATATATGTATGTATGTAGATACACATGATGTACTATTTAATTAAAGATCATGCTTCTTCATGCAGGTTTAAGGGGTTGTGTTACTGCAGTGTGAGATTTAGTTAGCCTGCAACTGTATTATATGGATTTAAAGGGCTTCCCTTTATTGCAGAGAAAATAATGTTCCAGAATATTGTTTTTCCAGGTTTCATGAATGTTTCTGAAGTGGTTTATGTGACTTCAGATACATGTTCTCCAACTGATATAATGAAGTATAGAAACTTTCAATCAAGAGTCACTTCTATCCATTTCAGAGATAATTAGGATACCACATGCTCTTAGTTGTTGATATTGGTTTGAGTCTAAAGTTCAAATGTATGTATCTGGCACAAGTATAAAATATTTCTTCATTCAACTGCACTGCACAGCAGTTTTCTGCTTAACCCTATCAGTGTGATCACCTCAGGTGAATAAAATTACCTGGTATTAGTTATATTGCAGCATCTGATAGTTATGCCAGCAGGAGTTAGGGGTTGATAGAAACAGGATTAAGCCCTTCAATTCAGGAGCTTGCTCACGGGCAAATAAAATAATCTTTACTGAACCAGAACAAAATCTGTAGAATAATTTTTTTTTAAGAGGAATAAGACCATTCATACCACAACTGCATTTTGACTAAACAGTTATTGTTCATTGTCATTCTTACATTTGAGACTGACTGAGGTGATCCTTGTTCTCATTTACCATTCATTCTCATTTTTTCTCCTGAAGTTTTGTCGGTTTGCTGCAGTATATGCTACCATTGTTCCCATAGAACTTTACTTTAGAGGAATTTTTTATTATCTCATGGACTTACATATCTACAGGTTGATAGATCTCCAAAGATTATGTCCTGAAGGGTTTATTTAGTACAGTGCAGCATAATTTGTATAGACTTGGTGTCATCAGGTGTGCTTGTATTTGCAATATTATTCAAGTAGTTATAGAAAAGCTAAGCTTTATAAGATGCTCTTGGGGTTTGCAGCGGGGCTTGTTGCAGCTAAACAAGAGTGCAGTGTGACGGTTGATAATGAAGAGGGAGCCCTGGGCAGCACCTTTTCATGTCATCATACTTTGATTGGTCTCATGTGGAAGGTGGTCCATTTAAACTATGAGAGGTGAGGCAAGTTTGTGTATCAGTAGCCTCTATAAAATAATAAATTATCTTGCCAATAGGTGGGCCAGGTGGTACTACAAAGGCAATTTATTTGTACATTGAGGAACACCTGTGCTGTGTGGGGACCTGAACATTATATTAAGCATTATTTATTGTATTGGAGATTATCGACAAATTTGAACTTAGTTTATATAGTTTAGTTTTCAAAAAAGTGCCTCTTGTTGCTAAGATGATCTCAGGTTTTATTATGAAATCTCCTGAATAAATGCACCAAATGCAGATATTTTTTCATTACCAACATGTGGTGAAAAGAGTTAATGATTGTTTACAAAAAAAAAAGGTGAAACCTACTATCATTGTTTTGCCAAAAGGAATAATAAAAGTTTCATTTGGTATTATTTCTATTCATGGTTCCAATGATCCTGTGCCATTTTGATTATGCTTATGTACATATATTACTAAAGCTCACTGGCTGAGCAGGTTAGAGCATTGTTACTTATGGTGAAGGTCAAGGGGATGTGGGAGTTCAAACACTGCCACCAGTAAAGATGATACAAGGGCATGGTTAATTAAATTCCATGCTACAATGTCCTCCATGAGGGGCATTGTCCTAGCCTCCCGATACGGTGGGGGTGTTTGCAACATTAAGCTAAATCAAACATATACTAAAAGGGCCTTTTTCCTTTACAAGGGGATGGCCAATTCAAAGCATACATGCACCCTACAACCATCCAAAAACTGTACGATTGTCTCTTATGTCTTAGCTCTTCATGGATGTCATTGTTATTATGAAATATTTGACAAGGTCCTTTATCTTTATGGACAAGCTTGTGCCACTGCTATTTGTTATCTTATATTTCATATGTTGGTTCAGTTTACCAAGGGTATTTATAGTTTGGTTAATATTCTGTTTTCTGTAAGAAGTTGTGGAGAGATGATAGAGGCATTGGTGTTTTGTCACTCAAGATCTGGTGTAGTCTGTGCTGTTTGAGAGGGTAGTTGGCAATAGGTAGTTATTGTATTCTATGGCAGGGGGAGCTATGCTTGTGGTGTCCCATCTTTGTATCTTGCAACATATAGTTTGTTCTTAAATTCATGTATGGTATTTGCAGACACTAATGTTTCATCTAATTTGTTCCAGACATCCACCATTCTGTGTGGAAAGCTGTTTTTTGTTTTTCAAATCTCTTCTATAACTCCTTTTTGAGTTTCTCTTCATGTCCCCTTGTTTTTCTTCTATCCCAGTTTAATAAGTCTTCTCTATCAAGGACTTCCATGCCTTTCATAATTCTATAAATGGCTAACAGATCACTTCTTTCTCTTCTTTGTTCCAGGGTTGGTAATTCCAGTTTAGACAATCTTTGCTCATATGTCAGTTTTGAAAGTGTTGGGGCCATCTTTGTCATTGCTCTTTGGATTTTTCTATTTTTCTTATATTCTTTTTTGTACTGGGTGTCTATAGTGTTGCTGCATACTCCAGTCTTGGTCTTATCAGTATAACTAGTATTTTCTTTGCCATTTCTTCATCCAAATGATTATAAGCCACCTTTATTGATCTTAACAAATTGTAGGTTTCTCCGACT
Organism: Oratosquilla oratoria; assembly: GCF_046742065.1. Taxonomy (NCBI): domain Eukaryota; kingdom Metazoa; phylum Arthropoda; class Malacostraca; order Stomatopoda; family Squillidae; genus Oratosquilla; species Oratosquilla oratoria. Next base: position 58,486,372 of record NC_134800.1, read on the forward strand.
ATTTTATTTATCTGGGGACATGTCTTTGGTAATGATTACTCCTAGGTCCAATTTTCTTTACTTCCTTTGCACCAATTTTATGGGCATGAATAATAAAAGCATATCAACACATATGACATGAAATAAATGGCTGTATTAGTTACCAAGTATAGAAGATGAGTGTGCTTTTGTATGTAGCACGTAAGAACAGGTGGGCGAGACGAAGTCCTGATTATGATGTAGATGAGTCTTGATTTTGGTTGCTAAGGTCACACCAATGGTCTCAGGAACACATTGGTAGTTTGAGGTAATGCTTATGTACGATAACTTCTGGTAAGGGAAGCTTCTGGTAGTTCTGGTAGATCAAGAACATTTAAGATATTGGTTGATGATTCGCAATTGAGACAATAACAGAGAATGTCGAGTCCAGCAGCAGTGTGATGTCTGAAACAATTCAGGAAAAACAAGAAGGCTGTGCACTTCCCGTGGAGATGGGGAATAGTTGTGGTCCAAAGGACTTGTTTAGTGTAGTCGTAATCGACAAATGTAGAATAATTTCTACGTAGATTCATATGGGCCCTGGGCATCTGTTTCTTTTCTTGTCTTCTCTGTTCTTTTCTCGTTCTGGATCTATCCCTGTTTCTCTTCTCTATGTCTCTCTTCTTGGTGTGTCTCTCTGTGTCTCTGTTTCTCTACCCGGGTCGCTCTCTGCTTTGCCCTTTTATATCCCGGGAATTGGAGCTTACGTTTCTGGGGATGACAAAATGTAAGTAAAGCGGTAATTTGAAAATCTTCAGCCAACGGGAAAGAAGAGGTTTCCCGCCAAATTATGTTATGTTTCTGAGATTGACGTCATCTGACAATACGTAATAAGGAGCACCCCAATAGATGGGTATTGCGCAATGCTCAGCATTTCAAGAAATACACATCAATATTAAATACAATACAAATTTATAACATGTACTCATGCAAGGCATGCCTTGAAATTACAAACAGGAGACTTTATTCACACAAGGGCATGACACAGCACAACCACAGGATTCTATTCACGCTAAGGACGTGACACCCTACAACACATTCTTTCAGTGGTCTAAACAATTTACTAATCCATAGGTGTGCATGTCAGCACAGGGAGAGAGTCAAGCACAGTGCACGGTGAGGTAGACGCAAGGAGCCTGGGCCCAAGGGCGTGGTGGTGGCGCCCTTCTAAAGTTGGGCCTTTTCACCCATTTTTCACTTTTCCGCCTCTGGCGCCCGTACTGTTGGCCTGAGCGGTGTCCAGGTGGACTCTACAGCAGCTCTGGCAGCCCTCGACCTGTGGGTGAGATGGTGGGTAAATTGGAGCAGGACCCAAAATAGAAAAAATCTCAAAGGACCATGAATTTTGCCGAAAATCGGAAGGTCACCGATTTGGCCCAAACTTACCCCCACAGAGAGTCGGCCACAGTGCATGGCGAGGTACAGTGGGCCCAAGGGCGTGGCAGTGGCGCTCCTCCAAATTCGGGGCTCTTCACTAATTTTTCACTTTTCCGCCTCTAGCGCCCGTACTGTTGGCCTGAGCGGCGTCCAAGTGGACTCCACAGGAGCCCTGGCTACCCTCAATCTGTGGGTGAGATGGTGGGTAAATTACCCAAAATCGAAAAAAGAAAAAAATTAATTTTGCCGAAAATCCGAAGGTCACCGACTTGGACCAAACTTACCCCACAGGCAGAGAGTCGAGCACAGTGCACGGCGAGGTAGACGCGAGGAGCCTCCTGGGCCCAAGGGCGTAGTGGTGGCGCCCCTCCAAATTTGGGCCTTTTAACTCATTTTTCACTTTTCCGCCTCTGGACCCTAAACCGAGCCATGGGGGACCCCACTAGAAACACTCCCCCACCTGGATTTTACACCATTTATGGTGACCCGCTGTTTTCTGTCACAGATCCAAGCTCAAATCCATTCTAACACTTTAACTCCTATGCCATGGGCTTTGATTTTATTTAGTAGTCTCTTGTGGGGCACCTTGTCGAACGCTTTGCTAAAGTTAAGATAAATAACACCGTAACTATGATTGTTATCTGACGCCTTATATACTTTAGTGCGAAAGGATAGAAGATTAGTCACACATGACTTACCCTTGGAGAAGCCATGCTGTGTGTCATGAACCAAATTATGTTTCTCGGTGTGTTCTCCGAGTCTATTAACTATTATTGATTCAACCATTTTACCTATAACTGATGTCAAACTGATTGTCTTGTAGTTGCATATAGACGATTTATCTCCCTTTATGAAAACAGGAATAACGTTTGCCTGCCCCCAGGCAATAGGCACAAAATCAGTGTCTACAGACTTATTAAATATTTCTGTTAACTGGTCGCAGATTTCAAATTTACACTCTTTAAGCACTCTAGGAATAAATTCGTCTGGACCCGGGGATTTTGTAGCTTTAAGTTTTTTAATCTGTTTGACAACTACCTTACTAATGCTAATGTTAGTCTACTTTCTTCATCCCCACTGAAAATCGGATCGCAGTCAGGCACCTTATCTAACTTCTCAGTAAACACAGAGAGAAAATATTTTTCCTCCGATTTTATCATAACGTTTTCGTCATTTTGATTTGGACCTATCCTTTCCATATTTTTTGTTCTGTAGAGATGAAAGAAGCCCTTTGGGTAGAATCTTGCTTGTCTGGAAACCTTAATTTCATAGTTACGTTTCGCTGTGCGCGTATTCTTTTTAACCAGTTTTGCCATATCGTTATATTTGGATCTAAGGTGTGTTTCCCCGTTTTTTATTCTTACGTAAAGTCCTTTTTCGTTCCAATCTCATGTTTCAGCCTGTAGTGATCACCAAGAAATAAGATTTAATATTATTTGGGAAGAATGAAAAAGTACGAATAATGTTCAAGGACCGGGCTTTCGGAGAGCCAATTTTGATAAGATGAGAAACTAAGACATTTGATCACATATGGGACCGACCCAGGGAGCTGTGATGGGGTCAGATAAACGGTGAGTCCTGACGTCATTAGCGCTGTCAAGGGTCGGGTCATGGACGGTATGCGTGCCTTGGATCAGGTCACCTGCAGGCGTGGGGTCAACAGCCAGGTCAGCGATTTGGACAAAATGTATAGTAATCTAACATTTAATTCGAAATGCACAAAACAAATTTATTCCCCTCAAGTCAATGCGGAAGAATAGCAATACTCCCAAATGGATGACGAACAGACTATACAGTATTCCTATTTTTATGCCCTGACTCCTACATAATAAAAAAAAAAAAAAAAAAAGCCTACTTCTCGCTCAATGGATTCAATAAAGAGCCGAGATCCTGTGGGCGACAAGTAAACCCAGTCTTTTGCATGAAGATGATTCTTACCGTAAAAGCGATCCCAGTTGTCGACAAATGCTCATCCATTAGGCTTACAATATTTTGCCAGACTACAATTCATTGCAATAGGCCTGGAATGTCACATGCTTCCAACTCTACACCTCCGGAGGATTCCACATACAACAGGAACCCCTACCATATTCCTAATCTTATCTAGCGCATCCCGAAACCGCACAATTCCTCATTCCCTAACTTCCTATGTCATTCCCACCAGTACTCAAACAAACGATGGGTTTCACACCTTCCCTGACTATACACCCTTCAATCCTGTCTCTAACATCACCCATCCCCGCCCCGGGGAAACACCAGGGCCTTATGCTTCCTATCTTTGTCGCAGAAGGCCCTATCTAAATACCACACCTACAACCAAAATCTTACCTGTGGGCAGGGATCTAGCGACTGCCCTATCCTTCTCTTGCATATTCTTCATTTCTTCTTGTAAATCCACGAGAGCTTGTAATGAGTTCCTGCATTCAAGCGGGTCTGGTGAGGGGTATACCCATTAATTTTACCGAAAATCCGAAGGTCACCGCCCCATTTTTATTATTATTATTATCATCATTATTATTATTTTTATTATTATTATTATTATTATTATTATTTTGTACAGCTCAAGCAAGTCGGAAGGTTCACCTCCCTCGGTAGAATAATGACACCAAAACAATGTTGACAATGAAATTCAGTCCCAAATCCACCTTGCATCCACATCTTTTGGCTGTCTACTCTTAGGGCCTAGACTTTCCGTTCACAAGGCTGACAAAAAAAAAAAAAAAATCAAAGCCCTGAATATTTTACCATAATCAATTAATTTTGCGTTAAACAAAATAGAAAATATTTTCTATTGTCCTTTCCGCAATAGTTACATTAAGTACAAAATTTAAAATCTGTTTAATTTTTTCGAAAGCCAATAGGGATAGTGGATGATGGTGGGTGATGGGGATTGGGGGGCGGCGTCACTGAGAACTTTGCCCCGGGCGGCGTCACTGAAAATTTTGCACTAGTGCGGCACTTAGGCATGTAAGGGCTCTGTCTACGCTCTTGGGTATTTGATCATGGAAATTTAAGAACTGAAACCAAAATATATGTCTACAGAGCCTTCTGACCTTACTGTACGGCTCAGAAACCTGGACCAACTACAGATGACACAAAAGTTCTAGAAGCCTTCCAAATTCAATGGGCAGGTCACGTCATCCGCATGCCTGAGAACCCTTCCTTGACATTTTTATGGGCAACTACCTGATGTACGTCGCAATGCAGAAGGGTCAGAAAAAAAAGCGCTGTAAAGGTGAGATAAAACCATAATCAAGAGTTGTATTAGCTCACAATCTATTTTTAAAACATCGCTACAGATCGTGTTTCATGGCATGAAAAGTGCTGTCAGTGAGGTCAAACATTTTGGATCTGCTCACAACCAAGCACGGACTTGCCTGGAATATGGAAAGATGTGTGTGCCAAGAATTGGCCTCCACGGTCATCTCTAGTGCCATCAGCACCAAAGACCACAACATCGGGCTATCCTAAAATGTTTCCAATGGCATCCAGTGATGGCCAATTGGATAAAAAAAATTATACGGTTGGAATAAATTTCGAAATGTTGCAAATATAGAGGAGTTTTCTCCGTTGAATTGCTAGGTTTAAGGCGTCTAACAATATTCAAGCGGCCAACTTTCTTCGATCCCCTGACATAAAATCGCATGACAAAAAATTATAACTTAACCTAATTTATCCTAACCTAACCTAATATAACATAACCTAAGCTAACCAAACCTCGCCCAACCTAACATAACCTAAGCTCATTACTTAACTTAATCTAATCTAATCTAATCAAACTTAACCTAACCTAGGATCGGCCATTGCTGGCTCTGGATGTAAACATACCCGTAATTGACCTACTTTTTCGAAGAATTTATGGAGGAACAAGCGAGCTACTATCTTCAGCCTTAGCAGAGCACAACAGTAAACACTAGATGTAAGTTTTATGGTGTAAGGGGTTTTGAGGGCTATAGGACTTAGTCAATATTTGCCACAAGAAAATCCTATCCTTGGCCAAACCCACCTGTCTAGTGTTGCACCCATCTGTGAATGCGCAGTATGAGGAATATAACGTGTGGTAATGTCATACCCACATCACTGTACCCCACTAACATCAAGTGCCTATATTCTAACCTTTGCCATATTACTAAATTAATATAGTTTATTCTGGACCTGTCACCTTCACCGATATTGATGGCGACCCGGCTTCCAGTGACGACGAGGATACCGGTGAAAAAAATTGGCCTCCATTGACTATGCATGAGCAACATGTTCGTCCTACACCCTGGCAGCCACTGCTAGAATTCCCTTTCCTTGATACTCAGACAACCACCGCCACCATAGCCACGTGCGATCACCGATTTGCCCCAAACTTACACCAGAGAGAAAGAATCGGTTACAGTGCACTGCGAGGTAACCGTAAGGAGCCTGAGCCCAAGGATGTGTGCGTGGCGACCTTCCAAATTTGAATCTTTTCTCCGATTTTTCACATTTCCGCCTCTATCGCCCATACGTTTGCCCTGAGCGATGTTCAAGTGCAATCGACAGGAGGTCTGGTGGTCCTCGAACTGTGGCGAGATAGTGGCCCAATCGGAGCAGGTGACCATCTCACCCATAGGTGGAGGGCCACCAGGCCTGCAGCCGATTGCACTTGGACACCACTCAGGCCAAAAGTACGGGCGCCAGAGGAAGAAATGTGAAAAATCAGAAAAAGGCTCAAATTTGGCAGGTCGCCACGCACAAACCCTTGGGTCCAGGACACTATCGTCCACCTCGCTGTGTACTGTGCACGACTCTCCCACTTTGGCGTAAATTTAGGCCAAATCGGTGACTTGACGATTTTTTGGTAACCCCTTCTGTACCTATTAGCACTTTTCCTTCTTTCTGGCTTCCCTCGTTGTGGCACCTCTTCAATACTTTCTCTGTATGAGCGATTTTATGACACTAACGAGTTCGAACGCCACTAAATAGAAGCAAATGACCGCATTTTCATATTTGTCATTTTACCTGTTAAGAGGACAAATGTTATTTCATCGTGGAGTTCTGTATATAAAGAAAATATCTGCCATTTTTCACAAATATAACTTTATATTTCAGATCTATGGAGCCCCTGTTAACGTTTGGCTTGCCAGATTTTATGCAGGAACATTAAAATATCTACAATTGATATGAAATAAAAAGTATATATATTTTGTTGTTTACTTGTTACTTTTAGTTTCATATATCTTGATTGCTATATAATTTTTACAGTGCCTGCTGTAGGGAAGTAATCCCCTACAACTTAGGCTAAACTGATCAGAAGAATCCAACTCGCTGTCAAATCTGGTATGCTAAAACTTGGTCGGTAAGTGAAAAGTAAAACCCAATTTATGCAGCTTTGATGATTTGAAAATTTCAACCATTCACCGATCCTATTAATTGACCCAGGTCCTTTTTGGAAGGAACTAGCATAAGGGCGCCTAAATCCGGACAGAAAATACTGCTTTACTGAACTTCTGCTATTTTTAAGTGCCATCCAACTCATTGTGTTTGTGGGAGGAACTAGCAAAACCCTGCAAAAATTCAGGCCGCAAATTTACGTAGTACTATTGATAAGTAAAATGCGCAGAGTTCATACCTATGCACCCAAATTCGCTTTAGAAGCCAGCATCAACACTTAGCTAACTGACGTATGAGTTGCTATTGATGCTCAAAATCTGACCATTTGACAAAGATTGGCATAAGATTTATTAAGAAGAGGTATTGTCATCTTTTGAGAGCGACGTCTGAAGTCACTGTAGGAGGAGCTTAGCAAAAGCCCGCCAAAACATTGGCCAATAGTAAGAGGAGCTACCCGACTTAACGGGTTCTATTGATGAGCAAAATCCAGATTTTGGAAAACTCAACCTCGTGTTGATATAATAGCGTGAGAGGAGCTTGGCAAAAGTCTACAAAAAATATGTCAATAGAGGAGCTATCCGACTTCTGGAGCCCTATTGGTAAGCAAAATCCAAAAATTGGAAAACTCATCCTTGCGTTGGTGATTCAAGATGAACAATAAAACATCAATTGAGTGCAACCAGTGTACGTATTGTGGGAGGAGATTAGAAAAAACGCCAAAAGTTCGGCTAATAGCGAGAGAAGGCACCCGACTTAGAGTTCTCTTGCTAAGCAAAATAGTCTTTGAAAACTCATCTTCACATTGGTGCTTAAATGTAAACAATGCCAGTGTATTGTGGAAGGAGCTTAGCAAAAGCCCGCCAAAATTTGGCTAATAATGAGAGGAAGTACCCGACTTGAAGTTCTGTTGATAAGCAAAATCAAAATTTTGGAAAACTCATCCTCGTGTTGGTGCGTAAATATAACCAATACTGCCATCTATTGAGTGCATCAAGTGTATTGTGGGAGGAGCTTAGCAAAAAGTCTGCCAAAATCTTGGCCAATCGTGAGAGGAGCCACCCGACTATAGTCAGCGCAACGAGAGGTGACAGCTAAGGCGGGGTTAGGAGCTTTCCCGATGATGCCACATCTCCACAGATAACACGGCCCGGACGGCTCACACTGAATGCAGTGTGAGGGGGGCGGGGCCAGAGAATAGATGTAGTGGCACCGTCGCTCTCTCTTGCTCATATGCCATGTCTATAACTCGAGGAAACGAAACCTTTGTATAGAAAACATTGCTTTGATTTTTACCTCAGTGGTGGTGTGTGACAAAAAATTATAATATAATTATATGTGGCAACATTATAAAGATATAAAATAAAATCATGAAATAAAATCAAATCATAAAATAATTATATGTGGCAGCACAGGGGGACTCCCAGTGCTCCGCCCTAACGGCCATTTCTCAATGCAACGAGCATAATGGAGCTCTATTGATAAGCAAAATCCAAATTTTGGAAAACTCATCCACACGTTGGTGTCTTAATATAAAACAGTAACGCCATCTATTGAGTGCATCAAGTGTATTGTGGGAGGAGCTTAGTAAAAGCCCGCCAAAACTTGGCCAATGATGAGAGGAAGTACCCGACTTATGGAGTTCTATTGATAAGCAAAATCCAAATTTTGGAAAACTCATCCACACTTTGATGTCTAAATATAAAACAGTAACGCCATCTATTGAGTGCACCTAGTGTATTGCGGGAGGAGCTCAGTAAAAGCCCGCCAAAACTTGGCCAATGATGAGCGGAGCTACCCGACTTATGGAGTTCTATTGATAAGCAAAATCCAAATTTTGGAAAACTCATCCTCACGTTGGTGTCTAAACGTAAACAATAACGCCATCTATCGAAACTCATCCTCACGTTGGTGTCTAAACGTAAATAATAACGCCATCTATCGAGTGCACCTAGTGTATTGTGGGAGGAGCTTATTAAAAACCCGCCAAAACTTGGCCAGTGAAGAGAGGAGCTACCCGACTCATGGAGTTCTATTGATAAACAAAATCCAAAATTTGGAACTCATCCACACGTCTCTAAATATAAAATAGTAGCGCCATCTATTGAGTGCACCTAGTGTATTGTGGGAGGGGCTTAGTAAAAGCCCGCCAAAATTTGGGCAATGATGAGAGGAGCTACCCGACTTATGGAACTATTGATAAGCAAAATTCAAATCTTGGAAAACTCTTCTTCACGATGTGTCTCAATGTGAACAATAACGCCATCTATTGAGTGCACCTAGTGTATTGTGGGAGGGGCTTAGCAAATAGCCCGCAAAAACTTGGCCAATGATGAGAGGAGCTACCCGATTTATGGAGTTCTATTTGGAAAACCTTGTGTTGTTCAGATGTAAACAAATCTCTTAGGAGCTAGCCCGCCAAAGCAAAAGCAAAATTTTGGAAAACTTCCTCGTGTTGTTTGAATATAATAATGCCATCTATTGAATGCACCCAGTGTATTGTGGGAGGAGCTCGGCTGAAAGCCCGCCAAAACTCGGCCAATTGTGAGAGGAGCTACCCGATTTATGGGATTCTATTGATAAACAAAATCAAAATTTTGGAAAAATCCCTCTTGCTGATCTAAATATACAATAACGCCATTTATTGAGTGCACCCAGTGTTGTGGAAAGTGCTTATTATAAGCCCGCCAAAACTTCGGCGAGGAGCTACCCGATTTATGGGGTCTCTTGATGAGCAAGGTCCGAAATTTTCATCTTGGTATTTACCAATTTGTTCTCCCAAAATTTCTTTTGTAACTATATGTTTTAGCAATTGAAGCGTATATAAATTTGTTGTTTGTATCCTTTTTTTTTTCTTTTTAGTGCGTGATCTTTTTTTTTTTTTTCAAATCACAGGACTATCTTAGGATCCATTTTTCCAATATCTAAATGTGGAATTATTCTGGTAATCGCCAGGGATTATATTATATAAGGAATTTAATTTTATTTTATTTTGTTGAATTTCTATTTTATCAATCTATATTTTTATATTATATCAATTTTATATTTATATTCATTATAATCTATATTTCATTCTATTTGATTCAGTATGGCAACTAACATCCAATATTAAGAAATATGTGACAATGTCATATAAGTTTACAATTAATTTTTTAGAACTTTTCACTCTCTCTGCGAGGTACCTAAGCATAACAACCGAGCATAAGCTGCATCTAATACCCTCAGGCAGTTTTGAATCCTGAAGATGGAGGACCTTGATGTGAAGTATGAAGACAGCTCGATGTTCACCAACATAAGCTTCTAGCGCCTTTCCTGTTTCTAAAGTCTACTGGAGATGGGACCCCAAAAGGATAGAGGACTGGCAGGGTTCTTTATACAAAGACAAGTCCTCCTATCTTTATACAGAAGAGGTTAATTAACCCAATGAGATAACCCAGGTTTAATTTCCTTCCACTATCTCTCCCATATCTTTCTATGGCCCATTGACTTAAAAGTAGACACTACAGAAACACTTGCTTAGAGTGCATGTGCAATTGTTTGGTTCTGCATGACTTCTTCGATACACTCCTTCACCTCTGGATGTGTTGATGAAGAGGATTTGAATAATGGTGTCATCAACCCTGGGGCAGGGCAATGGTAGATGTTCATCCCTCTCCTTCTACATGTGTCGGTATTTTTCCAACAACCACACCAATACTGTGGAGACTTCGCCAGGATAATGCAATACCAGTTACAATTATTACATATGTAAACTAGACTAAAGCCATTGGGACATTAAGGCAAACCAGGTCTATTTACGTTATAATGGATGATGTCATAAATTTCGTAAGTTACATCATAACTATAAACCAAGTCCGTGAAAGTATCAAGGCCCATTTATTGAAAAAAAAAAAAATAATAATAATAATAAACAAGTAAACATTAATTCTGTAATATTACACCATGGTAAGATGTGACACGAATTTCCTGGACAGTGAAGTAGGTGAAGGATGAGGGGGTGTGGGTAATACGTACCTTAAGTGAGTGATGAAGGGAGGAGGAGGATAGCTACAGTTGGGGAACCGAAGTCCAGGAGCTGTATCACCATCCGGGACCACTCGCGTTTCCTCCAGCGAGCGAGCGTGAATGTAAATCAAAGAGGGGGGGCGGTGATGGGGCAACTCATTAAGTGAACCGTCCTAGGCTAATGAAACCCAGAACTCCTAATGTGAGTTTTAATGGATTAAATAATTCTATAATTAGACACTAGAATTATACTACTTATACTACTTATCATTAACTTGTGTGTCTTGCGTGTGGAGACGTCTTCAATTGGCGCGGTCTCCTGCTGAGTTACGACCGGCGCGGCTCCGCTTCTGGTGGGGGCGGGAGGCGACGGTTTTCGTGTGGAGACGTCTTCAATTGGCGCGGTCTCCTGCTGAGTTACGACCGGCGCGGCTCCGCTTCTGGTGGGGGCGGGAGGCGACGGTTTTCGTGTGGATCTGAGCGGGAAACTGACCGACTTCGTTGCTTGATGGTTAAGGACGGGCGCTGAGATGGGCTTTGTAAGCGACACTTCACCGACGTGTTCTTGGTCAATCGTACTGCACTTTTAGAGTTCTGGCGGGAGGGGTTTGTACCCAAATCGATTGACACTCGATCGTCACTCAAGGATGAAAATCCCCAACAGTCACATGAGGGAGGAAAGGACACGATTGGACTTCCGAGAATGAGCGGTCCGACCTCCCTTGTTGAACCCGATGTGAAGACTGACCTCTGTCCCGCGGCATGTGAGGTCGAGAATGCCCGCCAGTTAGCATCCAACGATGCCAATACTTCTACGTTCCCGCCACTAGTGTTGAAGGGTACTACGAATAATGTTCATGTGGGAGATGACACAGTTCCAATTGTTCCTTGAGGTAGACACTATTCACGAGCGGGTTAGCTACAATCCTAATTATTCTAATTGCCTAGGTTAAAACAAATATGTGGCAGAGCGCAGGGGGGGGAGGGGGGTGTTCGCACTAAGCTGGAACAAGGTCGCTTGTGCTTGGGCGCGAAAACCGTTGAGCTTGGCTATGGGAACACGAATCTAAAGGGAGGGGGGGTTTGTCTAAATAATTAGAAGTCTCTCACTTCGTTAAGGTACTGTAGTTGATTGTCAAAATGGCACAACAGTTGATGAGGATAATGAGAAGGAGAAAGGACAGGATGTAGCTACTAGAAGTCTTAAGGACTCTGGTAATTCCCCCGAGTATAGGGAATGAAGGGCCGAAGCGGTGAGAAATCGGACGAAAGAAAATGGAAAGGGGAGACAGTGAGCCGGGTGTCACAATAATATTCAAAAATTGTGACACAGCTATGACCCAAAGGAGGCCGAGGAGGGTATCCTCTGTAGCTTTGAAGCTGAGAGAAGGAGGCTGGTTATTCATCAAGAGTAGAGAACCAGTTTCTGGCTTGCTTTTGACCTCTTCGTTTCGGTTGAGGGCTTCGAGTGCCGGAGTCTCAGTGGTGACAGTTTCTTCAACATGGATGCTGTTGAGTGTAATGGTTTCAATAGGGGGGTGGAGGGTGTGGTCCTGACTCCATGGGGGCAGTTTGCCCCATACTACAGAACCTGCAGGGGTGACGAAAAGTTCGACACCCATGAAACGCGTGGCGCGTTTAAAGACTAATGACATGTGGTCACTGCCTAATATAATGCTGACATTGGAAACTTGGTCCGAAAGTGCTTCATTTGCGATAAGGATGCCTTGCGACTTGAGAACCTGCACTGTACGTTGGTAACCGGGCATAGAGACGTCTTTACTCACTGAAAGGTGCACGATCGCCTCGATGAGATGTTTCTCAGTGCCCAAGTGCAGGTTGAATTCAACGATGTCGAATCTCTGAGGTAGTTCAGTCTTGTTGAAGGAATCAAGGCGGCAAATAACGGTTCCTTTTGGTTTGAGGTCAAGTTGGTCCACGACGGAAGGGTGAACAAACGTCCGTTGAGCTCCGCAGTCAGCGAGTACTTGTGAGATACATTTCTTGCGATCTTTAGTGAGGTGTCCGGTGAAAATAGGCAGAGCGACAGTGCTCGGTACTGCTCGTGGGATGAGGGCTGGGTCGGCGTTCTCAGTTGCGTTGTCAGGAGTTGTCGTAGGTTGTGACTCGTCTTCTGTGGGGACCGAAACAGTGGTTCCAGGATCAAATGGTGTTATCTGAGGACCTCGAGCGTCATTATCAATTTGTGTAGTCCCAACGATGATCGGGACTGCTTCCGGTTCTGGAGGTGAAGTGTCATCTGGTGCCGTGGAAGTTTGGACTGAAGTTCGTAAGATGGGAGCCGAGTGTAATGAAGAGGGGGTGTAGGTGGCTTCCGGGGCGTGGCCTACTGGGGGCGTGGCACAGGAGCTGTCGTGGTGAGAGCTGACAGACGTTGATGAAGTAGAAGCAGAGGTGCTCTGAGAGCTTGGAGTGTCAGTGGCAACTTGTGTATTATCAATGAGGACTGGTACTGGTTCCGGGTCCTGAGATAAAGTGGCATCTGGTGCCGTGGAAGTGCGGATTGCAGCTTGCGGGACGGGAGCCGCGTGCATTGAAGAGGGGGTGCAGGCGGCTTCCGGGGCGTGGCCTACTTGGCGCGTGACACAGGAGCTGTCGAGGGGAGTGCTAGTAGACGTTGTTGTAGTAGAAGTAGAGGTGCTCTGAGAGCTTGGAGTGTCAGTGGCAACTTGTGTATTATCAATGAGGACTGGTACTGGTTCCGGGTCCTGAGATAAAGTGGCATCAGGTACAGCGGAAGTTTGAACCGACGTGGTGATGGGGACCGTGGTCGTCAGAGGGTGCTCAAGCACTGCTTCTGTGGGTGCTGAAGAGGGTTCCAAGACGGTTGGAGTTACAAGGATGGGAGCCATGTAGATTGAAGAAGGCGCACTGGTGGATGCAGGGGCGTGGGTTACCTCTGGTGGTGCTCTGAGGGCGTCGTGGGAGCTGGTAGAGGTTGATGGTGTAGGGGTTGAGGTGCCATCTTGGATTGCCTTCGTGCCAGGTGGCGCTGGTTGCAACGGAGGATGGTAGGGGGACTGGTGAGGAGGGGGGTAGGCCCCCGGATACTGAAAGAAGGGGGGGTAATACGGATGGTATCCTGGAGCTTGTGGGTAACCAGCAGGAGGCTGAGATGAAGCCGCGCTGTAGGGGGGAGTGGCTTAACGGAGACTGGTTCCAGAGGTGAGAATGAACTGTCTTCTGCGTAGGAGAAACGATGATGCCATTGCTTGTTATGCTGATGGCTTGAGGGCATAGGGGAGCTTTATGGCGCTCGCCACATTTCATACAGCCTGCTTGGAAGTCGCAGCGGTTCTTCAGATGCCTGTTCGAGTAGCAGATGGTACACTTGTTTAGTGCTAAATGCCTGTTGGTGCGTGTGGAGATATCCGGGTACGTCGTACAGTGTGACGGCCTATGTGGGCCGCTGCAAAACAAACAGTTGGCGCGGTGCTGTGCTTCATTGGGGACCGCAGGTACTGGTTGTGGGGGCGTGGGTACTGGCCGTCCAGTGGTGTGCCTTGACGTATGACCTTGACTCCTCGGTGGCGTCGGAGCGCTCGTCAATGTCTGTCGAGGTGGGCGTGTTGATGATTGAGTAGGAACGGGTGGAGGGGTCGCTGCGGGAACAGGACGTACCGTTACAGGGGTATGGAGTCGACTGCTCGCGATGGCACCCGAGTAGACCTTGAGTGCCGCGTGAAGCTCTGGCACACTAAGTTCAGCAGTGCCCTTGAACAAGTATATGGACGAGAGGACCTGGCGGGGCAGTTTCGACACTAGGACCCCCTCTACAAATTCATCGGAGAGGGCTTGTCCTACTGCGTTCAGGTAGTGCTCGCTCAACTCGTCCCAATCGGCGAGGAACCTTGACAAGTCCTCACATACGTCCGTAGGTGCGGGAATGGCGACGAGGCGTTCCTTTAGACTTCTTCGTACTGCCAAGGGCTTGTCATAGGCCTCATGCAGCCGTCGGATGGTGTGTTCATACGCGGTGTTGTTGTACACGGGGTAACCAAGCAGTCGTTTGGCACTCCCCGTTAGAGAGCGCATGAGAGCGCTGAACTTTTCTCCCTCTGTGTATCTACTGTTTTCATGAACAACTGTCTTGAAGATACCCCACCAGCTGGAGAACATTTCCAGATCCCCATCGAAAGAGGGGGGTTGGGGTTCTTCCCTTATGTATGTAATAATGGGGCTTTGATGAAGCTGGCTGTTGGACGCTTGAGCGGTGGTATCTGCGCCGTTCACTCTCGCATCTGCTCGGACCTTAAGGTTTAATAGGACCTTCTTGCGTGGTTTCAATTCCTGTTTGAGTGCCGCAAGTCGATCATCGAGGTGTCTGGCCCAGGCGGGCTCCAAGAACCGCCATGTTTGGTGATGGTCTTGACCTTCTTTGTGAATTTCCGTTGCTGCACTGGGGCTCAGGCTCTCGATGTTGACAGTCCCGTAAGCATCAGTATATTCCGTGACAGCGTCAAGGAACTTCTGAGTGATGTCAATGAGTTCGGCCAACGTTGCATTCGTAATTGTGTCTCCGGTAGGGCTGTAGTAAGACATGGTGGCTGCCGTTTAATGCACTGGCACAATAGGTTGTTTCTATGTGAAAAGGTGGCCGTCCGAGAAAATGGAGAATTGAAGGGGGTGTCTATAGAAGATTGTGCTGTCATACGAGCTGGTCAGACAAAGGAGGAGGGGGGAGGTGAGGTCGCGCGTAGCCGCGAAGGGAAGGGACAAAGATGCTTTGTTCCTTTGGCCGAGGGAAAAACCGTTAGAGTAAGGGCCGCTGCTACGGTGCGGGGATGACGACAAGGCGTATTGGCGGATGGCGCCACTAAAGGAAGCATAACTAAGACGCCGCTTTGAAAGGCCGGGCTGAGCCGAAACTATTAAGCCGAAAATGGCTGAACTTAAAATTACGAAGGGCGGCTGAGGATGCCGCTGAATGAAGTCGCCGGGCGGAATTACCCGTGAAAAAGGGACCAGTGTAATTTCAGCACAATCTAATTCTACTTAGGGGGCGAAATGTTGCCCAAGAGAAAGGTAAAAGTAGGAAGGGTAAATCAATGTAACATAAAATTATTCTATCATGCTTGACCTTGTGCGTGCCTTAACGAGCAGGAGGGACTCCTGTACAGTGCATTGAGTTGCGCAGGGAAACATGTTGTGATCTACTTAATGAGTTGTCATACAGAATATTGAACTTGTCAGGACACGTTACTTGATTAACTAGTCTGTACATAGGTAGGACTGAATATCCGGTTCGAAGGACCAAAAACGGACTGCGACACGAATTTCCTGGACAGTGGAAGTAGGTGAAGGATGAGGGGGTGTGGGTAATACGTACCTTAAGTGAGTGATGAAGGGAGGAGGAGGATAGCTACAGTTGGGGAACCGAAGTCCAGGAGATTTGTATCACCATCCGGGACCACTCGCGTTTCCTCCAGCGAGCGAGCGTGAATGTAAATCAAAGAGGGGGGGGGCGGTGATGGGGCAACTCATTAAGTGAACCGTCCTAGGCTAATGAAACCCAGAACTCCTAATGTGAGTTTTAATGGATTAAATAATTCTATAATTAGACACTAGAATTATACTACTTATACTACTTATCATTAACTTGTGTGTCTTGCGTGTGGAGACGTCTTCAATTGGCGCGGTCTCCTGCTGAGTTACGACCGGCGCGGCTCCGCTTCTGGTGGGGGCGGGAGGCGACGGTTTTCGTGTGGAGACGTCTTCAATTGGCGCGGTCTCCTGCTGAGTTACGACCGGCGCGGCTCCGCTTCTGGTGGGGGCGGGAGGCGACGGTTTTCGTGTGGATCTGAGCGGGAAACTGACCGACTTCGTTGCTTGATGGTTAAGGACGGGCGCTGAGATGGGCTTTGTAAGCGACACTTCACCGACGTGTTCTTGGTCAATCGTACTGCACTTTTAGAGTTCTGGCGGGAGGGGTTTGTACCCAAATCGATTGACACTCGATCGTCACTCAAGGATGAAAATCCCCAACAGTCACATGAGGGAGGAAAGGACACGATTGGACTTCCGAGAATGAGCGGTCCGACCTCCCTTGTTGAACCCGATGTGAAGACTGACCTCTGTCCCGCGGCATGTGAGGTCGAGAATGCCCGCCAGTTAGCATCCAACGATGCCAATACTTCTACGTTCCCGCCACTAGTGTTGAAGGGTACTACGAATAATGTTCATGTGGAAGATGACACAGTTCCAATTGTTCCTTGAGGTAGACACTATTCACGAACGGGTTAGCTACAATCCTAATTATCCTAATTGCCTAGGTTAAAACAAATATGTGGCAGCGCGCAGGGGGGGAGGGGGTGTGTTCGCACTAAGCTGGAACAAGGTCGCTTGTGCTTGGGCGTGAAAACCGTTGAGCTTGGCTATGGGAACACGAATCTAAAGGGAGGGGGGTTTCTCTAAATAATTAGAAGTCTCTCACTTCGTTAAGGCACTGTAGTTGATTGTCAAAATGGCACAACAGTTGATGAGGATAATGAGGAGAAAGGACAGGATGTAGCTACTAGAAGTCTTAAGGACTCTGGTAATTCCCCCGAGTATAGGGAATGAAGGGCCGAAGCGGTGAGAAATCGGACGAAAGAAAATGGAAAGGGAGACAGTGAGCCGGGTGTCACAATAATATTCAAAAATTGTGACAAGATGTACCAAATGTGATGGGGGCTCATGCATGCTATGGCAAGAGCACATGCCAAACATCCCTGGGGCACTACCTTATTTCTCATGGCAAAGAATAGATGCCAGATGTTGAGAGAGCACTATTTCCCATGGCAAAAATATATGCCATATGATGTGAATGGGTTACCCCCTTCGATTTTTTTGTTCAGTTTTGGTGACCCGCTCTGATTGGGCCACCATCTCACCCACAGGTGGAGGGCCACCAGGCCTGCTGCGAATTATACTTGGACACCACTCAGGCCAAAGGAACGGGCGCCAGGGGCGGAATGTGAAGAATCAGAAAGAAATAATAAAATTTGGTAGGTCACCACACACACGCCATTGGACACAGTTCACGACTCTCCCCCTCTGACCTAAGTTTGGGCCAATTCGGTGACCTGACTTTTGTCAAAATCCGTGGGTTACAACTCTTTTATTTTTTGAGTGCGCTTTGTCCTCTGTCCTTTGTGTATAGCGACAAGCGTGGCCAGCGATGCAAGTCATACCCTCGCGCTGCGGAAGCTGGGTCACGTGGTTGGCACTCTTGAGAGATTTTATTGGCTGAGACCATCCGCAGCGACCCAAGCTAACCAAAGCGTGGGTCGCCTGAGTCGGAGGTGCGTCATTTCACTCGAAAGCACGTACTCCGGTCACACCACGAAAGTAGCACCTTAACTTCTGCAAACAAGGTAACCCGACTTCTTAGTTCGCAAATAACCCTTACGTCCACCACAAACACGAATAGTCGACAAATGAAATAAGACAGAGCCCTCACCCACACTTTACCATATTGGGGTCATTTTAGTCACCTGCTCCTATTGGGTCACCATTTCACCCACAGGCGGAGGGGCATGAGGTTTTCTGTTGATTGTACTTAGACACCACTCAGGCAAAAGGTACAGGCACCAGAGGCAGAAATATGAAAAATCTGAAGAAAAAAAAAATCCAAGTTGGCAGGTCGCCATGCACACGCCCTTGGGTCCACTCCACGTTCCTCCAGTCTATATCAAAGTGCATTGTACACGACTTTCCCCCTCTGGGCTAAGTTTGGGTCAAATCGGTGACCTGACGATTTTTTGGCAAAATCCGCGGGTTACCCCCTTTGATTTTTTCACGTTTGTGGGGGGTAATTTTGATCACCTGTTCCAATTAGGCCACCATCTCACCCACAGGTGGAGGGCCCCAGGCCTGCTGCTGATTGGGCTTGAACACCACTCAGGCTAAAGGTACGGGCTCCAGATGCGGAAATGTGAACTCAGAAAAAGGCTCAATTATCGCAGGTCACCACGCACACGCCCTTGGGTCCACGTTCTTCACGTCTACCTCGAAGTGCACTCTGCACAACTCTCCCCTTCTGGCGTAAGTTTAGGCCAAATCGGTGACCTGGCGAAGTAGAGGTAGACGTGAGGAACCTGGTCCCAAAGGCATGTGCTTGGCGACCTTCCAAAAGTTGAACCTTTTCTCTGATTTTTAACATTTCCGCTTATGACATCCGTATTTTTGGGTTGAGCGATGTCCAAGTGCAATTATAAGGAGGCCTGGCGGCCCTCGACCTGTAGATGAAATGGTGGCCCATTCAGAGAAGAAAAAAAAAAAAAAAAAAAAAAAAAAAAAATCCTGAGATATCTACGGATTTTGCCCCCCCCCCCCAAAAAAGGGCAGTTATCGATTTGGCCCAAAATTACCCCAGAGCAAGGAAATTGAAAATTGGAGAAAAGGTTCAAAATTGGAAGGTCGCCATGCACACGCCCTTGGGCCCAGTCTCCTCATGTCTACCTCTTGGCTAAGTTTGATTGAAATCAGTGACCTGAAGATTTTTTTATTTTTTCAAAATCAGTGGATTATCTGGTTTTATCATTATTTTTTTTTCTGGGTCATTTTGGTCACTCGTCCTGATTGGGTCATCATCTCACCCACAGGTCGAGGGTCACCAGGCCTCCTGTGAACTGGATTTGAACACCACCCAGGCCAAAGGTATGGGTGCCACAGGCAGAAATGTGAAAATAAAGAAAAATGCTCAACTTTGGCTGGTCACCATGCTGCCCTGTATTCTGTGCACGAATCTCTCCTTCTGGGCTAAGTTTGGTTGAAATTGGTGACCTGTAGATTTTTGGGCAAAATCAGTTCATTTTATATATATATATATATATTTTTTTTTCTATCAGGTCATTTTGGTCACTTACCCCAATTGGGTCATCACCTCACCCACAGGTCGAGGGCCACCAGGCCTCCTGTGGATTGTACTTGGACACCACTGAGGCCAAAAGTAGACACCATAGGTGGAAATGTGGAAATGTGGGGAAAAAAAAAAAAATTGGTTGGTCGCCACACACGCCTTTGGGCCCAGATTCCTCTCATCTACCTCAGTGTGCTCTGTTCATGACTCTCTCCCTCTGGGGGTAAGTTTGGGGGCAAATAGGTGACCTGACAATTAATAGAAAATTCGTGGGTTCCCCCTTTGTTGTTTTTTTCTGATTATGAGGTCATTTTTTTCACTTGCCCTGATTGGGTCACCACCTCACTTACAACACTTTGACTTCATGCCAATTAAATGCACAGGTCATGACCTGACCCAGGTATATAAGCTGGACAGAATCACCAAAGATTTAGATTGCCTCAGAGCATCACACTGTGAGCCTAGCTCACTGCCTCCATTGCCTTCTCTCTTCTTTCCTCCCTTACTGGCAGACCACCTTGTGACAACTTGAAACACAGCTCCCTTCCCATATAATACAACTAGGTCAATACAATCATTACCTCCCTTGCCGTCTCTTCCCTTGCCGTCTCTTCCCTCCCCTTTCTCACAACTAGTGAGCCATATTATTATTGGTGCCCAACTACAATTCTAAATAAAACTTGTACACCCCTGCAGTGTTTGCCTTTCAGCCAACATCCTGACAAAAAATAAACATTGAATATAAACACATTATATTTTGGATAAAAGCAATATCCTATCATTTTTATGGAAAGCTTTTGTTATTTTGTGCTATAACCCTAAAAAACATTTGTTAAAATGCAATTCTTATAATTTGAAAACAAAGGCATTCCAAATCTAGTTTGCTTAAACATTATTCAGTATGTTTCATGTTCTTATATATAAATCTTTCAGCATAACTATCATTTTAGTTTGAAGATGTAATTGAACATTTGAATTTTGAACATGTCAGATATGTGTTTAACATATTTGATAGTGTTAAAAATATTGCTTTTAGCTACAAGCCTATAGAGTTTAATAATACTTGAGATAAGAATAGTTTGAGTTTTTGAGATATGAATAGTTTGAGTTTTCATTACAAAATACTTGAAAATTGGTTGGCACAAGACAATGATCGAGACTGAAATTTGTTGGTATATGTAGGATGGTTTAATTGGAGTGATTCTATATATAAAAGAATTGGAGTAGTAGTTGGATTTGGAAGCTCAGAAAACAGAAGAATTGGAGTCAAAGATTTTAAATATCGACTCCATGGTCCTGTTACTTTGGGAAACGAAAGTTTTCATTGCACATTGGAGTGCATTTTTCAGTTTGATGCATTGTTTTTGGTCATATTTCCTTGGTGATTGGTGTATATGTTAATTCAACTGGATGTTGTTTAGAATTGGTTATGCATTCATTCATTTATAACATTTGGGTCTGGTGGGGGCATTGAGAGATCTAGGCAATTTACTTATAATTTAGTGTTAGCATGTGAGGTTATTCCTGGGATGGGATGTACAGTGGAAATCCAATTTAATGAATCCCTGTCTAGCAGAAGCCAGATTTAACAGAAGTTTAAAATCAATAGTGGATTATCCTGGTTTCAAGGAAACATGTCTCTAAATCAGGCACTTTTCCATTATCTGGCATTTTCTGTCAGATATCTTCAATCATTCCTGGTCACAAAACAACTTAAGCTAATGGGCAATGGTATTTAATGGAAAGACAATGTAACAAAAAATTCTGTTAGATTGAATGTCAATGACAAACACCAGATTTAGTGGAAAAATTAATTTAGCAAACCTTCTCTTGGCTGAATTGATTTCCTAAATTTTGCTTCTGGTGTACATTTAATGTTGAGGCTGCTGTGGATATAGTTATCACTGTATAGTTCCTTAGAGTCTTCTAGCTAGGCACTTTGGAGAATGTGGTAGCCTGCTGCCACCAATCTGGTGTATCCTCTGGTTGAGGGATATCACTGAATTAAAACACCATAGTCCTTTTGAGTATCAAACACACAGGATACAGATGTAAGACAGAGTGGTTCCTAGCACACTCTGTGAGACTGTCAGTCCTTCCCCTGGTCTTGGGCATCCCAGTTCAAAACTGCTGACCTGGCATTCTCGATATAGTTGCCAGATTATTATTGATATTACATTTGTACACTTTTTCGTTTAGGAATGTCCCCTGTGGGGCTACAAGGAGAAGGATGCCCAGTCCCACTCCCCGTCCCTTTCTTCTCGCCTCTTACGATCCAAGTGGAAATACTTGAAGGCAGTATTCTTTTCCCCCACCACAGGGAATAGACTGGAAGTGAGCATTAAGGGAGAGCGACTGGAGGAAGTGGATAGTTTTAGATACTTGGGTGCAAATGTGGCAGGAAAAGGTGGAGTGAAGGTGGAGGTAGAATGTAGATTGAGAGAAGCAAGTAAATGCCTTGGTAGATTGAAGAGTGTAATAAGGAATAGACATTTGGGAATGGATGCTAAGAGGAGACTGTATGAAGGAGTGATTGTGCCAACAGCACTGTATGGGGCAGAAACATGGAACATGAGAGGAAGAGAGAAGGATTTTGAATGTGTTTGAGATGAGGTGTCTGAGAAGTATGATGGGGGTTACTAGGCTAGATAGAATGAGAAATGAGGAGGTGAGGAGAAGAACGGGGGTGGAAAGGGAGTTGGGAGATAGGGTTGATGAAAGAGTATTAGGATGGTTTGGACACATGGAAAGAATGAGTGAAGAAAGACTAGTAAAAGAGGTATGGAAGGCAGATGTGGAGGGAGTGAACATGAGGGGACGTCCTAGGATGAGGTGGATGGATGGGGTGTAGGTGGCTTTGGGGAAGAGGGGAATGTCTGTTGAGGAAGGAAGGGAGAGGACAGAAGACAGGGGTGAATGGAGAATGGTTGTGTATGGATGATGATGTGATGCATGAGGTGGAAAGAGCAGGGGGATGGGGGGTGAGGTAGTATGTGTGAGCAAAATTTGACGCAGCCCAAAGGGATTTCTCCCTGTCTTCTCCTTTTATGCATGGGGGGACGGAGAGGGGGGGGTCGCCGATTTAATGAAGCGGCCTTGCTGTGGATGTGCTGTGTCTTGCGACACTGCTTCTGACTCAGGGCAGTGGACAAGGTGCAGGGATGACTCGTCATCCAGGAGGTGCTAAGATAAGAGGGAGGGAGGAGGGGGGTGGAGTGTATTAAGGGATGGAATGGGTGGGAATGATTTTATGACTTTTCCTTTTTGGCTACCTCCCTTGTAAGGGGGAAAAAGCCTTGGTATATGTATGTACATTTGTACACTTTACATCATTCTATAAACCATAGCTACAAATTATATTTTGTTAATAAAAGGTGAATGGTTGTGTTTGGCATTGAATCATTTGTCTATGTATTTCATAACAGAGTATAGTGTTTATGAGTGGTTGGTGATATTAGGCATCTGTCTTGATCATGTGTACATCATGAGCTCATTTCATGATAGGGTTTTTCTTGTGCCTGAACACATGATGGTGATGCGAGTGTTGCCTTATATGGTTACAGCTTCACTCACTGGGAGGTGTTGTGTGACAGGGTAGGAGTGCTATTGAGATTTTGGTTTTGGAAGAGCATTATTGTCAATATCTTTACTGCATTATGGGCAACCATGCTAAGGGCAGTTCCCCACCCTGATTAGGTTTGGGGAGGCTATGTTTAAGGCGCCTTTTCTGGCCCTTTCCCTATGTGGGGTGAGCAAGGTGGTCCCTAAATAGGGCTGAGTCATGTAGGCTACTGCCGAGCTGTACTTCTTCCAGTCCTTAAATAAGGCAACCACTGAGCCTACATCACCTACAGTGCGAGTTGTGACTAAGGACTTCAACAGATCTCTCTCCTGCCCTCACTGTCATGCCCCTCAATGAAGGACTTATGGTTGTTTGTTGGTAGAAAAAGAATTTACTAATAGTGGGCAAAACAGTGACTGAACATACTGTTAATCTTGGTCAATGCCTTAACTTTTGGCAACTCCCAGGTGGTGGCAGGTCATGAGGAGCACTGTGTGGTGTTGGGACAGCAGTACTCAAAGTATCCCTTTGAGATCCTGCTTTGCTCTTCTCAACAGGAAGAGGAGGTGAAGAGTTGTAGAGCCTTAAAATTAAATCACTGACAGATAACTGTATACTTGGAGTTAACTTTCACTCCTCCTTCCTGATATAGTTTGAACTTGATTGCAAAAAGGATTAGTTAAACTCGGGATGGTTCTGCTCTCACATGTAATGTACTATACCTGGCAAAGCCATGGGATTAAAGGCTGCTTCACACTGGGTTGATTCTCATCAACTGTTGTGAGTTTGAGTAGAAAACACTTTGGTTACAATCTTTCTTTTCTAAAATCCTTTGCATCATATACTGAGAAGCTGAATAAGAAACTAAGAGAAGTGAAACCTATACAAATGTTAGACATTGTCAAAATATTCTTAGGGAGATCTAGAATAATGAAAACAGTCTTCTAGTTTTTCAAATTTAAAACATTTGACAAGAATTGGCCAGATATGAAGCAGTGTGTAAGTAGTGCCACCCTAATATATCACAGGTTGGAACATCCTGACCCTCTGGGCCTTCTTATAACAACTTCTTAACCACAAACTCTCACAATAATGATATTCTGGCCATACCCTAACCATACTCCAAAGACATTTAACAACATTATTGGTATCAGAATAATAAAAATTAGTAATCTAGTTCTAAACACCTCACTTTAAAAGTAACAGGTGACTGGATGATTGAAGAAAGAAGGAAAAAAAGAAAAGAAAAGAAAGAAAAAAAAAAGTAGAAAGTCCTTCTGTCTATGGAACACACTAGCAAATCTTGCTCTAAATAATTGTGCTGATATGTTAACTGTCCATCAAATTTATGTAATTTTACTAAACATTGGTGCAAAGGAAATTCAGGAATGTGAAGAACCCCAAGGTCAAGAACACATGATAAACAAATCAAGCAGTGCTACTTCCATAAAACTTGCAATGTTTTTGAGTATTATGAACACTAAAGCTTGAAGTACATGACAGGAGGTGCATCAGAATATTATGGGTTTTGTGAATAAAGATAAACACTTGTGCTATAATATATATCTATGCCCTTTTGAATTTCCTTGTACATACAAATACAGCCATGTTATCAAAAGACTACACACTAAGGACTTAATGGTCATAATTAGGGTAGATGCAGCCAATTGGGGTTGCGAATCTTTGGAAACCCAGGCTGCCTATCAAAATTGTTTTGTTTTGTTTCTCCTTTGTGGTAATTAATTGTTAGCATGGTTTTGACCCAAACATTCATTCAATAATAATTCAATCCTTAGTGTTAATTTGATTGTAAAATGTACCCATTATTTCAATTGGTAAAAAAGTAGTGAAAAAAATCCCATTCCTCTGCATTGCACGGATGACTCCAGACTGAGATTCACCCTTTAACTATAGCTACCATAACATTCTTGCCTATTAAAGAATGTACTAAATTCTGACACCATAACCATACTGGTAATAAGTAGCACACTGCAGAAATTATTAGTGGATGGCAGGGCAGTCTCCATGGTTCTTTGTAAAAAAGAAAACACAGCCCTCACATACTTCTTATAAAAAAATAATTAGCTATAGAGGCTAATTGTAAGCAACAATACATTCATTTTGTCACAACAAAAAGGGGAATAGCCACTTGTACAATCTGTCAGAGACCGTTTTCTTATATCCAGTCCCCTTTAAAGACCTGAATACTTCAATATGTGGACAGAAACAAGACCTATGCCTATAAAGTGTGTCCTGCTTCCTCTAGATGTGCAATACCCATCATTAGGCCCACTCCTGCTAGAAGAGCAACAATTTCCTTTACAGACTGCAATATCCCTGAGTTTTCTAAAAGTTCTGGAATGACTGAGACTGTAGCTATGTAGATAAAGCCACCTGCTGTGAATGGAAGGATCCAGGCAATGCTGCCCTCATCTGAAAAACAATAGAAAGGGTGTGTAAATAAATTGTAAATAAATTGCAACATTCTTTCTAGTGCTCTCTAGTGAGATGTCAACACAAATATGTCTGCAAAGGAGGCACCTGACAAGTGATAATGATTTTTAATCAGGCAATTGTTGTCTTGAGTTTCTCTATCCAGAAACCCACAGTTCATGACAGCCAACAACAATCCTGTGGACCTCCCACAGGTTTCTCTGGGGAAAAAAATACTGTTGTATGAGTGTGGGGGTTGCAAGGTTGGATAGAATGAGAAACAAGGTAAGACTGAGAGCAGGGATAGAAAAGGAGCTGATAGCTATGGATGGTAAAAAAAAATTGGGATGGTTTGGGCACATGGATAGAACAAGTGAAGAAAAATTAACAAAAAACAATGTGGAATGGAGTGAACTTGAAGGGATGACCAAAAATACGATGAATGGATGGGGTGAATGGGGCTTAGAGCAAGAAGGGAATGTCTGTTGAGCAAGGAAGGGAGAAGGCAGTGGATATGCATGAGTGGAGAACAGTAGTGTATGGATGATATTTTGACACAGTCCATTTTCTTTATTTTCCACATGAGGGGACAAAGGATCACTGTAGCTGGCCCTGTTATTGATGTGCTCTATCTTGCTGCATTGCTTCTGACCTGTGCAGTGGGCAGGAGACAGGGATGACTCTTCACCTGAGATGAGAGGGAAACAATGGGAGTGGAGTGGGTGGGATTGGGTGTGTGCGTCTTGGCCGGCTACATCCCTTATAAGGGGGAGAGGCCTTTGGTGCACACATAGGTATATATGTAAATATCTGTATGTGTATGTGTGTGTATATGTATGTGTGTATATGTGTATATATATATATTTTTGCAGAAACCACCGGGAAATTGAAAAAACAGATACCGAACGTTTTCGTCTATTTAGACATTTTCAAAGGTACAAAAAAGCAATACAGAAAGAAACAATAAATACATAAGAAGACAAGGATACTCGGAGAGGTCCCATGTTACATTTTATCACACACAATTTTGTCAATAATAAAATTGTCCAATTTAAATAAACCCAAACTCAAGTTCATGTTATTTCCAAAATTTCTTTTTATAAAACAAGATTCAATAATATTTCTTTCTATAATATTATTACAAGAAGTAATTATTTTAGAATTTCCCCAGTCAATATTATGACCATAATCCCTTTGGTGGACAAATAATCCACTGGACACTTGCCCCGTTCTAATACTATATTTATGTTGGCCTATTCTTTTTTCTAAGCCTTTGCCTGTTTGGCCTATATAAATAAAATCACAATTTTTACATGGTATATTATAAATACATCCTTCTTTACTTCTTGGGGAATTTTTAATTAACAGACTCTTAATGTTGTTATTATTTTTGAATACTATCTGGATACCAAATTTTTCAAAAATGCTACGAAGATGGATTAAATTTTCGTGGTACGGAATTGTTAGCATATTTTTATAATTAAATGGTTTGACCTGCAACGTATTAAGAAAACATTTCCTAGCTTTGATTTTTGTTTTATCAATAAGATGTTTTGGATATTTTAAATTTTCTCCAATGTCATAGATGAATTGTATTTCTTGATCCAAGAACTCAGGGGAACAAATTCTATAAGCTCTCAGGAACATTGAAGAAAAAACTGACAGCTTGGATTTTTTACTGTGATACGAGTAAAAATGAATGTACGAGAGGACATTGGTCGGCTTCCTGTAAACGTCAAATTTAAAGTATCTTCCACATCGGTAAATATTTACATCTAAAAATGGTAACATATTATTTTCTTCAACCTCTACTGTGAATTTAATGGAATGCACCAAATTATTTAAATCTGACAAAAAAGTATCCAAATATTGATCATTAGGCCAAATGCATAATATGTTAGGATTTCTAGAAAAAGAATTAAAGAAACATGACTTTACACTCCCTGCTCATACTATTATTAGTTTAATCAAATTATGTGTAATAGACTCAAATTTTGAATTTAATGGAAACTTTTATACTCAAACATTTGGTATGGCCATGGGGACTGTCTGTCTCCAATTCTTAGCAATTTGTATATGGAGTTTTTTGAAAGAGTTATTACCAAACATTCTTCCAATTAATGCAGTTTGGTACAGGTATGTTGACGACATATTATGCATATTATGTTTCTGCCCCGTACAATGCTGTTGGCACAATCACTCCTTTGTATAACCTCCTCTTAGCATCCATTCCCAGATGTCTTTCTCACTACATTTTTCAATCCACCAAGGCATTTACTCGCTTCTCTCAATCTACATTCTACCTCCACCCCCACTCCTCCCTTTCCTGTCACATTCACCCAAGTACCTAAAACTATCCACTTCATCCAGTCTTTCACCCTTAATGCTCACTTCCAGCCTACTGTCATTCTCTCCCCTTGTACATCTCATCACCTTACTTTTGCCCACATTTATCTCCAACTTCCTTCTTTCACACACCTTCTCAAACTGTCACTAACTTCCTCAATCCCTCCTCTGATCCTGCTACAAGTGCAGTGTCGTCAGCAAACAACAGCTGGCTCACCTTCTACTTTTCTCCATTTTCTTTAATCATCTCCAACCCCTGACCCACTACCCTTGCATTCACCTCTCCCACCACCCCATCCATGTAAAGATTGAATAGCCAGGGCGACATAACACACCCTTGACGAAGTCCCACCTTTACCTCAGACCATTCACTCTCTCCATTTCTAATCCTAACACAAGCTCTACTACTCTCGTAAAATTCTTGACTGCTCTTAACAGCTTTCCTCCTATCCCATATATCTGCAGTACCTCCCATGGTGCCTTCCTGTCTACCCTGTCGTAAGCCTTTTCCAGATTCATAAAAACCCAAAAAACATCCTTACCTTATCCTATAGCTTTCCCACATATCTGTCTTACCACAAAAATCTGATCAACACAACCCCTACCTGTCCTAAACCCACACTGTTCCTCACCAATTACTCCCTCTGTTCCTCTCCTAATCCTCTCAATCAAGATCCTCCCATAAGCCTTCCCAACTACACTCAACAAGCTGATCCCTCTGTAACTACTACACTCACACTTGTCCCCCTTTCCCTTGTAAAGTGGAACTATACAGGCACTCCTCCAGTCCTCCGGCACTCTACCCTCTCTTAAACAATCATTAAATAACCTCACCAGCCAGTCCACCATAAAATAATAATAATAATAATATGAACTATGACATAAAATATGGCACTGACCTGCTCCATCAGCTATTAGTGAGATGAATGTTCCAGTCAGGGCACCAAGGGCAGTTATCAGCTGTAGCTTCATTGCCTAACAAACAAAAGAAGTAAAATATCAGAAATGTTCATTTGAACTCAATTACCCTCTTCTCTACACTGACTTGTTTCAAAAAAGATTTATCACCAAGTGCTCTCTATTGAGACATGTTTCACACTTATGTCACTCAGTATTGCAACTATCGGTAACTTTGTTATATCACATGCTTCCTCTGGGCAAACAGCTTCTAGAATACCTTGCTTCTGCTACAGCCTGACTGAATAAGTATAGCAAAATCTCCAATTTCATGGGGAATCTCGTGAAGAAAAATGGTAATGGTGGTGACAATGCCAACACTTTTACCAGCCAGAAAGGAGGCCCCAATTGCTAACCCATCAGTCAGGTTGTGTGTAAAGTCAGCAGCCAAGTTCAAGTAGCCAGCAACCTTGATGTCATTGACCACTTCTACATCTGAAAAAAGTTTAGATATATTTAGTACATTATACAGAAGAAAAATATGACAGCAGCAGCAACAGTAGTAATAGTAGTAGTATTGGTGGAGGTACACATGATAACTGAAAAGACAGAGGGAATACACTAAAGGATGGCAGAAAGTGACATTGGGCCTTGCATAAAGACTGTAGTCTCCTTGAGACTATACATACGGATTGACCACTTGATCAGATCCTGATCACCTGCAACCTCAAAATCTGGTGCCAGGGGGTTTGCAGTGCAGTAATGGAAGCCTCTTTATGACAAATTTGGTCATAAGGAGGTAGTTGGTGCTGCACCCAAAAACTCTTTATACAGGTTTACAAGGTTGCAGGTGGTTGGGAACTGGCCATAAGACGTCAGTGTGACTGGGACCTTAAAGAATGTATGGGTTCTGACAATGGGCAGTAGGGAGACTATTCTGACATCCATCCCACAGGACCACAATTGGCAAGTGCCTATTTAATAAATACAGTGGTAATTTGTAAAATATCAGTGTTTGGCATTTCACCTGTTATAATCAGTGTTTCTATCCTTGGGGATAATATAGGGGTGAAGACATGGAAGCACAGAAGTGGTAAGGGACACAGTTGCAGAGGGTAGTAGAAAAGACAAATAATGATAATGTAAAAAGATCAGCATTCTCTTTTGAGTGGAGCTTAGTCCCTGATTATAAAGGAAAGATACAACTCAGGTTCTTATAGATATCACTGCTCAAGTTATATGCAGTCAACACCTCATACAGGAGGATTGCACAAATAATTACACTGTTTTTAAGAAGAAGAAGAAGAAAAGAAGAAGAAATGCTGAGTGGTGCCTTAAGCAGCACCAAACCAATGTTATTTCCTATTGCAAAGTCAGTCAGGGAATATCTTATAAATTGTGATAACATCATAAGAAGACTTTCAGGGCAATGCCATAAAGATTTTCAAAACAAAAACCTGACAGGTTATCAAGCATTTTTCCACCAATCATGGTCCACATATGTAACAAGATATAGGGAAACTGATAAGGGTTTAAGAACCATGAAGCTTAGTTCTTATCAGATAACAATACATCTTTTTATATTACTGATGGGCAGTGGGTGGGTTACAGGGATGACCTGTCATCCATGAGGAGCTAAGATGAGAGGGAAGAAAGGGTGGTGGATGGGAGTGGAGTAGGTGGGAGTGGGTACTTGCCTTTTGGTTTGGCTACCTCCCTTGTATGGGGGAAAAAGCCCTTGGTATATAGATTACAGTTGTTAACCATGGTATAGATTGGTTTGATCAACCTAAAATATAGACTTAATGTGGATACACAGATCCCAGAAAAGTTAGGTGCAGTACTGTACACACTTGTGGTTTCTCTCACATGTGGTCTACTAATTAGATGAAGGTAATTACACTCATGAGCACACCTTTACTGCTGGAAGTAGTTTTCAAATAGCTGAAAGTGTTTATATATATATATATATATATATATATATATATATATATAATATATATATAATATATATCATATATATATGATATATATATATATATATATATCATATATATATATTTATATATGTGTGTGTGTGCCCTTTGTATTATATCTATTTTGTTATAACTTCCATTGTGTGGGGACCATACCACTGACATATTCCAGTCTTGGATGAAATAGGGTTTCTGTTTATTTTATTTTTCACCTCTTCATTTATGTGTCTTTACCTATTGTAGTGTACAGGAAAGAAGCAACACTAGCAGGATCCTGTCTCTTGCTATCCAATTGATCATAGCTTAAACTCAAAGTCAAGCATAGTTCCAATTTGTTAAGTATGCATGTGTGTGTTCATGTACAATTACCTAAATGTAATATACAGTAAAGGAGCAACACTCTTGGGGTACCACCTTACTCTGCAACTTATCAAACCTAGCTTAAATCATGCATGATTCACCCTGGTCTAGGATCACATGTTGGATTCATGATCCATAGCCATTACAACCCCAGATAAGAGATAATTAGAGTTTATATATTGTCTCATCTATGGGTAATGATGTCACCTTACACACATACACAACTCCTTGCCCAGGAGAATTAGAGTACCACTTATGGATGTGTATGAATGCATGTGTGTGCATACTTACCTAATTGTAGTGTACAGGAAAGGAGCAATGGTCACTGGGTCCCATCTCTCCTCTCCAATTTATCATACCTATCCTCAAATTCATGTAGAGTTCCAACTCAATCTACAGCCTTGATTTCCAATTATCATATTTAGATCTGAACTTGGGCTACACCACCTTCTAAGCTATTCCAAGTATTTATGCACCTATATGGATCAGAGGGATCAGCTTGTTGAGTATAGTTGGGAAGGCTTATGGGAGGGTCTTGATTGAGAGGATTAGGAGAGGAACAGAGGGAGTAATTGGTGAGGAACAGTGTGGGTTTAGGACAGGTAGGGGATGTGTAGATCAGATTTTTGTGGTAAGACAGATATGTGAGAAAGCTATAGGAAAAGGTAAGGATCTGGAAAAGGCTTAAGACAGGGTAGACAGGAAGGCACCATGGGAGGTACTGCAGATATATGGGATAGGAGGAAAGCTGTTAAGAGCAGTCAAGAGTTTTTATGAGAGTAGTAGAGCTTGTGTTAGGATTAGAAATGGAGAGAGTGAATGGTCTGAGGTAAAGGTGGGACTTCGTCAGGGGTGTGTTATGTCGCCCTGGCTATTCAATCTTTACATGGATGGGGTGGTGGGAGAGGTGAATGCAAGGGTAGTGGGTCAGGGGTTGGAGATGATTAAAGAAAATGGAGAAAAGTGGAAGGTGAGCCAGCTGTTGTTTGCTGACGACACTGCACTTGTAGCAGGATCAGAGGAGGGATTGAGGAAGTTAGTGACAGTTTGAGAAGGTGTGTGAAAGAAGGAAGTTGGAGATAAATGTGGGCAAAAGTAAGGTGATGAGATGTACAAGGGGAGAGAATGACAGTAGGCTGGAAGTGAGCATTAAGGGTGAGAAACTGGAGGAAGTGGATAGTTTCAGATACTTGGGTGTGAATGTGACAGGAAAGGGAGGAGTGGGGGTGGAGGTAGAATGTAGATTGAGAGAAGCGAGTAAATGCCTTGATGGATTAAAAAGTGTAATGAGAAATAGACATCTGGGAATGGATGCTAAGAGGAGGTTATATGAAGGAGTGATTGTGCCAACAGCAATGTATGGAGCAGAAACATGGAACATGAGAGAGGAAGAGAGAAGGAATTTGAATGTGTTCGAGATGAAATGTCTGAGAAGTATGATAGGGGTTACTAGGCTGGATAGAGTGAGAAATGAGGAGGTGAGGAGAACCTGGGTGGAAAGGGAGCTGGGAGATAGGGTTGATGAAAGAGTATTAGGATGGTTTGGACACATGGAAAGAATGAGTGAAGAAAGATTAGTAAAAGAAGTGTGGAAGGCAGAGGTGGAAGGAGTGAATATGAGGAGGCGTCCTAGGATGAGATGGATGGATGGGGTGAAAGGGGCTTTACAAAAGAGAGGAATGTCTGTAGAGGAAGAACGGGAGAGGACAGAAGATAGGGGTGAATGGATAAGGGTTGTGTATAGATGAGGCTGTGATGCATGAGGGGGAGTGGGTGGGGGATGGGGGGTGAGGAAGTATGTATGAGAAAAAATTTGACGCAGCCCGAAGGGATTTCTCCCCGTCTTCTCCTTTCCTGCATGAGGGGACGGAGAGGGGGGTTGCCGAATTTATGAAGCAGCCTTGTTGTGGATGTGCTGTGTCTTGCGACACTGCTTCTGACCCAGGGCAGTGGACAGGATGCAGGGATGACCCGTTATCCAGGAGGTGCCAAGATAGGAGGGAGGGTGGAGGGGAGTGGAATATATGGGAAATGAAATGGGTGGGAGTGATTTCTATGCCTTTTTCTTTTTGGCTACCCCCCGTGTAAGGGGGAAAAAGCCTTTGATGTATGTATGTATATGGAAAACTATTTCTTCACATCCTTTAGAAATGTTGTCTTCCTTAATTTGTACCCATGACCTCTTAAAGCCCTCCTATCTTTGATCAAGAGATCTCTTTTGTCTATGTACTCTATCCCCTTTGTGACATTGTAATTACATCACCCCTTTCACTTCAATCTATCAAAGTTGGCAGACCCTGTCCATTTATTATCTCCTCATATGGTTTATCTGCCAGGCTGGGGACCAGTTTGGTTGGTGCCCTTTTTATTCACTTGATCTTGCTTATATCCTTTACTGTGTGTGTGTATATTTACCTAATTGTAGCATACAGGAAAGGAGCAATGTTTGTTGGGTCCCATCTCCTATTCTCTAATTTTCTGACATACCTAAACTCAAATTCTTGCATGGCTCCAATTTAATCTATATCTCTGATTTCCAATTATCATATTTAGATTTGAACTTAGGCTATATCACCTAAGCTATTCCATATATTTATACATCTATATGGAAAACTATTTCTTTACAACCTTTTGACACGTGGTCTTTCTTAATTGACTTCCATGACCTCTTAAAGCCCTCCCATCTTTAATTAGATCTCTTCTATCAATGCAATCCATCACCTTTAGTGACCTGAATACTGTAACCATGTCACCCCTTTCTCTTTGATCTTTCAAAGTTGGCAGACCCATTGTTTTTAGTCTCTCCTCGTATGGTTTATCTGCCAGGCTGGGGACCAATTTGGTTGGTGCCCTTTGTATTTTGTCAATCTTGCTTATATCCTTCACTCGGTGTGGGGACCATAGTACATACCAATGTCTTTTTCCCCCTTACAAGGGAGGTATAAAAAAGGATCATACTACTGATGCATATTCCAGGTGTGTTTTCTATCTTTTGCAGGAAATTATCCAGGTATTTCTTAAATAATTCTACAATGCAGTCTGACATATCTGACTTTATGGAAGTCTGTTGAAGAGCTTAGGCCCAGACCTGCTAATAATACTAACCCTGAGTATTTTTAGGCTCTGGCATTTCATTTTCAGGCCTTTGATATAGCAGGACCTTCCCCATGTACTGCTAGGGTTTGTGTTGATGCCAATATTGGGTACCAGTCTTTCCAGAATTTGCCAGGTGTACATGATCTGCTACTCTTCTCTTCTTCTTTGGAAAAAGTAGAGCCTCAGGTGCTTCAGGCATTCCCAGTAGTTTTCACCAGCCATGGAATTAATCTTACTGGTGAAACTTTTCTGTATGGATTCAAGTACCTCTATCTCTCCAACAACTGCTGAGTTAGACAGGTGACAACAATACTCAAGTTTTGACAACACCAAGCTCCTCCATAGTTATGAGATATTCCTCCTCTCTGGTGCTGAAAGTCCTCAGGATCCAGCCCATGTCCTCTTGCAGCCTTTGTGATGCAGTGTATTTATCTAGTTGTATTACACAGGAAGGGGAGCCATGATCGTGGTGACCAGTTTTTGTATCTCGCAAGATCAAGTTTGTTCTTAAATTCTTGTATTGTGTTTGCACACACTATTTCTTCATCCAATTTGTTCCATATATCTATTACTCTGTGTGGGAAGCTGTTCTTTTTCAGGTCTCTTCTGTAGTTATCCTTTTTTTCATTGCATGTCCTCTTGTTTTTCCTCTGTCCCACTTTAATAAGTCCTCTCTATCAAGGCATTATTTTCCTTTCATAATTCTGTAGATGGTTAGTAGGTCCCCTCGTTCTCTTCTTTGTTCCAGGGTTGGCAATTCCAGTTTGGCCAGTCTTTGTTCATATGTCAGGTTTGAAAGTGTTGGGACCATCTTTGTCATTGCTCTTTGTATTCTTTCTAATTTTCTTATATTCTTTTTTGTACTGGGTGACCATATCAGCGCTGCATATTCCAGTTTTGGCCTTATCAGTGTTTGTAATATTTTCTTGATCATTTCCTTATCCAGATATTTAAAGGCCACCTTTATTGATCTCAACAAATTGTATATTTCTCTGACTATTTTATTTATACGTTTATCTGGCGACATGTCTTTGGTGATGATTACTCCTAGGTCCCTTTCAGAATTTACTTTCTTTACATGTATGTGTTGACTGAAGTTGCTGTCATTACTGTCACTCTTAAATCATGGAAGCTTATCTTTACTCTTATGGGACCTTGGATGGTCCCAGTAGTAGTATTTTTTGTGATGGTGTAGTTGCTGCCATACATTTTTTTTTTCTATTAAAGGGCATGTTGTTGGCTGCCCATGAGTAAATTTTGTATGGGTCTTCTTGCAGCAAGTAGGTATCCTCTTGCAGCCTTATCTCTTGTGTTATCAGTGAAGGATGATGTTAGGACTTACCTTTTTTGTTTTGCACAAAACATGAATTGAACCAAATTCTACAATAAACAATTTATGAAGATTATTTATTGATAAAAACTCTTGTATTTACCTAATTGTAGTACCAGTATACAGGAAATGAGCAAAACTTGTTTGGTCCTACTCTCCAATTTATCATAACTCATGTATGGTTCTAACTTGGTTCATATCCTGCATTAACAATTATATCATATTTACTGTAGACTGCTGTAGATGAAGTCTAGAAGAATTAATGTATTATTACACATTCAGCTACATCTCTCCTATGCTATTCCAAGTATTTATGCATCCATAAGGAAAACTACTTCTTCATATCATTTAGACAGTCTTTTAACTTGTTCTCATGACCTTGTGAAGCCCTACTATCCCTAATCAAGAGATCCCTTCTATCAATGTAGTCTATCCCCTTTAGCAACCTGAATTTCTTAATCATATCACCTCTTTACCTTCAATCCTTCAAAATCAGCAGACCAAGTGCTTTTAGTCTCTCCTTGTATGGTTTATCTGCCATGATGGGAACTGATTTGGTTGCTGCCCTTTGTATTCTCTCAATCTTGCTTATAATTTTCTCTCTGTATGGAGACCATACCAATGATGCACATCCTAATTTTGGACAGATCAAGGTTTCTACGAGTTTTCTCATCATCTCTCCATCAATATATTAGTGAAAAAGCCATTTTAATTTTCTGCAGCAGTCTTTCACAATCCTCCTGATATGTCTGTCAGGTTGTCATATGAACACTCCCAAATCATTCTTCTTTTGCCTTTGTAATGGGTTCACTTCCCAAGATATAGCTTAATGATGATCTTTTGCAGCTATTACCCATTTCCAGTACTTTGCATTTTTGGTTCTATTCCAGTATAATGGAAACACATTTTTCACTTCTTTCTTGCATTAGAAAGATCTATTTTTTTATAGAACAGTTAGGTTGGTTTGGACAATTAGGATGGTTTGGACACATGGAAAGAATGAGTGAAGAAAGATTAGTAAAAGAAGTGTGGAAGGCAGAGGTGGAAGGAGTGAATATGAGGGGTCGTCCTAGGATGAGATGGATGGATGGGGTGAAAGGGGCTTTACAAAAGAGAGGAATGTGTGGAGGAAGGACAGGAGAGGACAGAAGATAGGGGTGAATGGAGAGGGGTTGTGCATGGATGATGCTGTGATGCATGATGGGGAGTGGGTGGGGGATGGGGGGTGAGGAAGTATGTACGAGAAAAAATTGACGCAGCCCGAAGGGATTTTTCCCTGTCTTATCCTTTTCTGCATGGGGGGACGGAGAGGGGGGGTTGCCGAATTTATGAAGCGGCTTTGCTGTGGATGTGCTGTGTCTTGTGACACTGTCTCTGACCCAGGGCAGTGGACAGGATGCAGGGATGACCCGTCATCCAGGAGGTGCCAAGATGGGAGGGAGGGAGGAGGGTGGAAAGGTGTGGAATATATAGGAAATGGAATGGGTGGGGGTGGTTTCTATGCCTTTTTCGTTTTGGCTACCCCCCCATGTAGGGGGAAAAAGCCTTTGGTATATGTATGTAGTTAGGTTGGGTTATATTAGGTCAGGAGCTAGAGGGCAACATAAGTTTTATGTTAAATATCCATGTTTGTGTGATTCTGGAATTTCATATTTCTTAGTATTGAAATTCATGGCTCAATGACAAAATAGTATCTAGATCTTTTAGAAATGTAAATATTTGCACTTGTGTAAATGTGACTTATCTAAAGGATAACCATCCAAGATGTAAGCATAGAAATAAACTGTTACTGTTAAATTTTTAGAAGTGCAAACCTACGTGATATAGCATTAGAAAATTAAATATCAATCTTATAAATTATAATATGTAATGTAATATAAATTTTTCTTGGCAGAAATCAATACCAGAAAAAGTTGAGAAAAGTGATACAATAGAATGGAGCCATGGCAATTGCTTAAGATGCCATCTTTGTTTTGATAGATGTGGTAAAAATAATCAAAGTATGACAAATTCATCTATTCTAACCTAACCTGCATTTAGTAATGCACTGCCTGTATTTGGTAAATTTTTAGAAGTGCACACCTATGCGATACACTCGCAGTAATATAAAAGTAAATAATTTTGTATATTATAATACATCAATGTACAGGTAACTTGATTTACGCGTCTTTGATGTGCGCAAATTTGTTATAACGCGACCTAAAAAATATTAGAATTAGTTTAATTTACGCTATTTATTTGCTAAGACGCGATTTGGCCCAACCGCATTTTCAAACTGTCCGCCAGAGAGTTCCGCGGCCGGCCGACAGGTGGCGGGCCTTCCCACTCCTCATTCATTGTTTACTGGCTTACAGGCCTCTTTCGCTCTGCTACTAACAACGAGAACAGACCTCCTCATATCAGCATACTATTATACTGTACTACCAGCCTATCATCATGGCCCCAAAACGTCCTTCATCGTCTTCTGCAAGCACCAGCGGCCCTGCGGGGAAGGGACTTAGTGAAGCGCTGGCACAACTTAAGGACTCTATTGACAAATTTGAAAACATGGACCCCAATGTGGAACGTAGCAGCACAGTTAGAAGAAAAGTCATGGATGCAGTGTTCTGCTACACACAGATGCCTACAGAATTTCAAAAGAAACAGCGCCAGACCACCGTGTTGCAATTCTTCAAAAAAGCACCAGTGCAAAAAGACATGACAGAAGAGGATGTGGATGACCCTGCAGCTGTGGAAGTGCAGGTGGACGTGGATGTGCCAGAACAATTGGACAGTGAGCGTAGTGAGTGACTGTTGTGGTATAAGTGATGAGTGGTAGAACTACGTAAGTAGTACAGTGTACAATTGTTTTTCTCTTTTATAAATACATTAGAAGGTTTAGAATTAGATATTATTAGTATTTTACAGTATTTACTGTACGTTTATTAGCCAAATAAGATGTGTTTTTTGTACAAACATTGCAACTTTTATGGATCAAATCTTATGGCAAAAATTAATTTGATTTACGCGATTTTGATATACGCGACGTCTCTAGGAACCTATATCTCGCGTAAATCGAGTTACCTGTAATATACACTATTCTTAGTGGAAATCAATAATAAAAAGAGTTGCTAAAAGCAATAAACAAATATAGCCACTTTTACTACTAGAGACGCCATCTTTGAGGCGAAAGTCTACGAAATTAAAGTATGCTATATTTGTCTATTCTAACCCAACCTAACCTGCCTACCTAATCTAACCTACATTTAGTAATACGGTACCTGTAATTCTACAGGTCATCACACCGTCTCCAACCTTCGAATCTGTCAAAATAAAGATGGCGTCTAAAGGACTCTACACAACTTTGTTTCTGCATATCTTTTAGCAATGTTTTTTTTTTTTATATTGATTTCCACCAAGAAAAATATCTATTACATTGATGTATTTCTATCGTTGGTTTCCACTAAGAAAAATGTATGTTACATTAATGTATTATAATTTACGGTATTTGTTCAGTTGTGTACATGGACATGATATAGCATTAGAAAATAGGACGAGGAAGTCATATCAGAGGTACAAAGAAAAGAAAAGAGAAGTAAAGCACAAGGTTAAGGAGGCAAAGAGGAGAGCAGATGTGAAATGGGATAAGAGTATGACAGAGAATTTTGAAAGTAATAAAAAGATGTTTTGGAAAGAAATTAAGAGAGGAAGAGGAGGTGAATCAAGTAGAGAAGAAAAGGTAAAAGGTGCAGATGGAGAGATGATAATGGAAGAGAAGGCAGTAAGGGGAAGATGAGCAGAGTATTTTAGGGAGTCGCTAAATGTGAAGGAGGATAGGGAGGGAAAGATAGTTGCAGTGGGAAATGCTAAGAAAATGACAGTGATGAGTGAGGAAAATGGAGGAGAAATAAGGAAGGATGAAGTGAAGGCAGTTGTTAAGATGATGAGAGCAGGTAAGGCACCTGGTCTGGATGGATGCCATGCAGAATGTCTAAAAAAAGGAGGTACAGTGATGGTGGACTGGCTGGTCAGGTTATTCAATGTTTGCTGGAGAGAGGGTAGGGTGCCGGAGGACTGGAGGAGTGCCTGTATAGTTCCACTTTACAAGGAAAAAGGGGACAAGTGTGAGTGTAGTAGTTTCAGAGGGATTAGCTTGTTAAGTGTAGTTGGGAAGGGTTATGGGAGCATCTTGATTGGGAGGATTAGGAGAGGAACAGAGGGAGTAATTGGTGAGGAACAGTGTGGATTTAGGACAGGTAGAGGTTGTGTAGATCAGATTTTTGTGGTAAGACATATGTGAGAAAGCTATAGGAAAGGGGAAGGATGTTTTTTGGGCTTTTATGGATCTGGAAATGGCTTACGACAGGGTAGACAGGAAGGCATTGTGGGAGGTTTTGTGGATATATGGGATAGGAGGAAAGCTTCTAGGAGCTGTCAAGAGTTTTTACGAGAGTAGTAGAGCATGTGTCAGGATTAGTGAGTGGATCGAGGTAAAGGTGGGACTTCATCAGTGATGCGTTATGTCACCCTGGCTGTTCAACTTGTACATGGATGGGGTGGTGCGAGAGGTAAATGCAAGGGTGGTGGGTCAGGGATTGGAGATGGTAAAAGAAAATGGAGAAAAGTGGGAGGTGAGCCAGCTGTTGTTTGCGGACGACACTGTGCTTGTAACAGGATTGGAGGAGGTATTGTGGAAGTTGATGACAGAGTTTGGGAGAGTGTGTGAAAGAACAAAGCTGAAGATAAATGTGGGTAAAAGTAAGATGATGAGATGTACATGGGGTGAAAGTGGCAGCAGACTGGAAGTGAGCATTAAGGGAGAGCGACTGGAGGAAGTGGATTGTTTTAGATACTTGGGTGCAAATGTGGCAGGAAAAGGTGGAGTGAAGGTGGAGGTAGAATGTAGATTGAGAGAAGTGAGTAAATGCCTTGGTGGATTAAAAAGTGTAATGAGGAATAGACATTTGGGAATGGATGCTAAGAGGATATTGTATGAAGGAGTGATTGTGCCAACAGCACTGTATTGGGCAGAAACATGGAACATAAGAGAGGAAGAGAGAAGGAGTTTGAATGTGTTAGAGATGAGGTGTCTGAGAAGTATGATAGGTGTTACTAGGCTAGATAGAGTGAGAAATGAGGAGGTGAGGAGGAGAACAGGAGTGGAAAGGGAGTTGGGAGATAGGGTTGATGAAAGAGTATTAGGATGGTTTGGACATATGGAGAGAATGAGTGAAGAAAGACTAGTAAAAGAGGTATGGAAGGCAGATGTGGAGGGAGTGAACATGAGGGGACGTCCTAGGATGAGATGGATGGATGAGGTGAAGGGGGCTTTGGGGAAGAGGGGAATGTCTGTTGAGGAAGGACGGGAGAGGACAGAAGATAGGGGTGAATGGAGAATGGTTGTATATGGATGATGCTGTGATGCATGAGGTGGAATGGGTGGGGGGATGGGGGGTGAGGTAGTATGTGTGAGGAAAATTTGATGCAGCCCGAAGGGATTTCTCCCCGTCTTCTCCTTTTTTGCATGGGGGACGGAGAGGGGGGGGGGGTCGTCGATTTAAAGAAGCGGCCTTGCTGTGGATGTGCTGTGACTTGCAACACTGCCTCTGACCCAGGGCAGTGGGCAAGGTGCAGGGATGACTCGTCATCCAGGAGGTGCTAAGATAAGAGGGAGGGTGGAGGGGAGTGGAATGTATTTAGGGATGGAATGGGTGGGAATGGTTTTATGCCTTTGCTTTTTTGGCTACCTCCCTTGTAAGGGGGAAAAAGCCTTGGTATATGTATGTAAATTATATTACATGAAAGTAATATGCGATTTTCTTGGTGGAAATAAAAATAAAAAATACCTTGCTACAAGCAAATATACAAACGAACGAAGTCGCTAGCATAGGATTGGGATGCCATTTTGTCGTTTGTCAAGTGTTGTCTTCCCGGTCCAGCTGAGGCCTGGTGTACGCCCTCGGTACTTCTGCCAGTACCTCACAAGGTATTTATTCTTGAAGGAATGCTATGGAGCTGAAATCCATGCATTCCTTCAAGCTATGAAAAACCTATATACCCTGCGATCAGAAAGAGTGATTGAACAGGTCACCAACATCAGTCACAACAACGACGACAATGACGATCCGGATGACCTTAAATTACAGGTACTGATTTACTAAATACACGTTAGGTTAGGTTAGGTTAGATAAATTTATCATCCTTTCATTTCTTCGATGTCGGCATCTATCGTAACAAACATGGCGTACCATTTGTCCAGCGCGACTTCATTACTTACGAAATCTGTTTTAGCAACTTTTTTGTTTTTTATTTCTGCCAAGAAATCTGCATATATATTACGTTGATACATTATAACTTACAAAATTAATAATTAATTTTCTAATGCTATATCACGTCTATGTACACAACTGAGCATTTACCTAATTTACTAAATTAATATTTAATTTTCTAATACTATATTGCATGGGTGTGCACTTTTTAAATACTATTTTACTTTCTAGTTTATCTTAATAAACATTTACCTAGTATATCTTTGGCCTCCTTAGATTCTTTTTCTTCTTCTTTATCCTTCTTGGATACATCTTCCTCTTGTTCACCATCTTTGGATACATCTTTCTCTTCTTCACTCTCTTTTGAGTCTTCATCCTTCTCTTTGTTTTCCTTGTCTTTCTTGCTTTCTTCTTCAGAGTCACCCTTTATACCATCACTGGTCTCCTTTTTTTCATCATCCTCTTTCTTTGCTTCATCTTCCTTTTCATCTACTTCCACCCTAGACCCCACATTATGAGAGTGACTGTGTGAGTGTTCCCCCTTGAATATTCGCACAAACTTCTCTACAATCAGGAATGCCATGATCCCTCCAAGAACAGCTAAACCTACACTATTGTCATGGCTATGGTTGCCCTCACCATGGGAATGTGAATGGGAATGAGAGTGAGTGTGAGAATGCCCTCCCCCTTGCTCTTCCTTTGCCAGGAGAGCATGTGGAATGAGGTGCAAAAAAGCATCACCGAGCAGGCCCCCAGATGCAAAAGCCAGGAGCACTTTTAACAGGGAAGACTGTTCTGATGTTCCTGTCAATGGGACAAGAAACAACACCAGGTATGGAGCAATGCTGATAGCTAGTGTTGCACCAATAGCCTGTAACCATACATTCCATTTGTCATCACTTGTTCTAATTTTCTCTTCATGATGTCCATCATGAATATGATCGTGCATTTCTTCCACTACCTGGTGCGCTTCATTTGCTTCTCTGCCCCACTTATATGCTGCAGGTTCTGGGTGATGCCCATGATCATGTGCATGCCCATGTCCATGAGCGTGTCCGTGTCCATGTCCATGCGCATGCCCATGTCCATGCGCGTGCCCATGCCCATGT
Source organism: Oratosquilla oratoria (assembly GCF_046742065.1). Classification (NCBI taxonomy): domain Eukaryota; kingdom Metazoa; phylum Arthropoda; class Malacostraca; order Stomatopoda; family Squillidae; genus Oratosquilla; species Oratosquilla oratoria. The sequence continues at coordinate 58,529,350 of NC_134800.1, forward strand.
CTATCAATAGTTTCTTCATGATAGTGATTGTGCTCTTCTGCCTGATATGCCGCGTTCGCCTCTCTGCTCCATTTGTATGACGGTGGTTCATGATGATGCCCGTGACCGTGTGCATGATCGTGTTCGTGACCATGACCATGTCCGCATACTAAAGGAAGACAAGATAGCACCAGTAAAAACAATAGTGCTGGTATTAAAATACTAAAACAAAATGAACGTATGCTCCCTGTTATCCTCCCCATCTTCCTTACGACCTGAAACTGCAGCGGCACAAGTGTAAACAGACGTGGCGCTAAAGAAGGTTATATATTGCTACGTCTTAAAATAGCTAGATTACACTTGTTTCTACTGTTAAGTGTCCTATTGTTTAACAAATACAACTACCATTCGGATATTAGACTTTTGTTTTTGCCGATGAAACATTTACTTCATGATAAGTGAGAATTCCTTGAAAGTTAAAATTATCAAGCGAAAATACTACATGCTTGTTTCTTAGCCTAGGCTTTGATACTATAAAACAAATCTGAACTATATATTTATTATTTTCTAAACAAGCCTTATGCATTCTATGATAAAATATATAATTCCGTTGTTTTATCAGCCTATAAATGAAAAGGATGTAACTTTAAAAGAGAAGCTGAGGTAAGTGTAAAAGCAAATGACAACTATTTTGTGAAAACACATGTAAATGACCAAATAATAAAAAAAATAAAAATTTACTGCATTAAAAAGTATACAAGATTCTTTTTCAGCTTCCGCAGAGGAGACTGGTATAAATATATGAAAATTGCCGTGGCACCGTCTGTCATGATCAGCTGTTGATGATAAACAAGCCACAAGTACCACAGCTAAAAAGCTTTGTTATAGATATTGAGGTGGGAGGTGATGTTGAAATATGAATAGGGCGATTTGCGTAACAATGGCTGATAAGGGGGCTAAGTAAGAAGTCTTCAGCTAGATCAAGGACAGTCAATTGTACAACAGATAATTTTGGTTGTTCATTTGCTCTCAGTTAGACCTAGAGGCATACAAAATGGAACATGAAGAAGAAACACAAGATCTGTTGGGGCTCCCAAGATATCCAGGTAGTATAATTATAGTAACTGTTAACAGTGAATTGCTGAGTATCGTTATCATGAGGAATCTTTATTATGTATCTTATTATATACACATACACGTAACACTATACAGGAAAGGAATTGCTCATAAGATCCCAACTATTTTTTCTCCATTTGTCATACCTAGCTTTAAACTTGTCTATGATTTTAGCAAGGCTATATAATTTTTTAGGCTATTCCAGAAGTGTCTGATGCATCACTATGGAAAAATATTTTTCTTACAATATATCCTTCAGGCATGTGGTATTTTTCAATTTGATCCCGCGACCTTGATGTAAAATTGTCACACACAGGGGTCATTACAAGGTCATGGGGACTAATTAATGAAGACCATATGTCAGAAGATTTACAAGAAATACATTTTTCCTTACAGATAGATTACACATAGATTACATGAGCCACGGTATAATCTGGAAAATTGGATTTAGAGCCTTTGAAAATTGTGCTCCAAGACGGGTCTCACTAATTGCCAAACAAACCGATAAAAGCCGAACAAACCAACAAAACCCAAACAAGGACGGTTTTTCCTCAAATGCACACTTCTATATATATATGGTTGCATTATTTGAACTATTTTCTTTAAAATGTGTGATTTCCATGTAATATGATCAAAGAGAAGTTACGTTCTTATCCTCTGCTAAATTACCGACCACAGCTACGATAGGTCCAGCCATATACATCATCATTTAATTCTTGATACAAGTAAAACAATGATCTCTAATCACGACCAGGTATTTAAAAATGCCCCCCCCCAAAATGCCAAATTTCCAAAAATGCCACCCTACAAATTTTCCTGCTAAACACAGTAAAAATATGCCACAAATGCAAAATTTGACATTAAAAACGCCAATCTGGCAACCCTGACGCTCAGTGATGATCTGCACTCGCAGAACATAGATGGCAGGCTAGCGGTAAATTTGTAACCACCAGTCGGTAACTTTGCAGAAGCTAAAAACATAACTTCTCTTTGGTCAAATTATATGAAAATCACACATTTTAAAGAAAAGAGTTGAAATAATTCAACTACTGTATATGCATCTATTACACTAATAACACAATAGTAAGAAACTTAATAGAGTGAAGTTTGATCCATACCACCAATGATCATTGAGGACGGGCTGGATAAAAACGTAACTTTTCTTTGATCATATTACATGGAAATCACACATTTTAAAGAAAATAGTTCAAATAATGCAACCATATATATATATAGAAGTGTGCATTTGAGGAAAAACCGTCCTTGTTTGGGTTTTGTTGGTTTGTTCGGCTTTTATCGGTTTTGTTCAGTTTGTTCGGCAATTAGTGAGACCGCTCCAAGACTCTATAACAAATTACCTTTGAATCTTAAGATGGCCGAAAATGTTGAAATATTCAAGAAAAGACTGAAGACATACTTGTTTACTGAGTGTTATGATCTGGATGATATGACTATGAAGCAAGAATACAAGTGTTAGTTTGTATGAGGGCGGCTGTAATGAGCGCCGTGTAAGCGGCGGTATATGGCCAAGAAACTCCAACTACGTAAGAACATAAGATGATAAGCAACATGGACCAGAAGGTAAGAACTTCCAAAGTGTCCTCATTAAGTCATTTGCAGGTGATAACAGGCTCTCTCAAGAAGTTACAGCCAGAGAGGATTCTAAAAGATTACATCTAGAGGCAGTATACAAGTGGTCAAGTGAAAACAACATGATGGTCAGCAACAAGAAAATTGAACTAATATGATATGGGCCAAATGAAAATCTTAAAGAGCACTGGTACACCATGGGTGCAGAGGAAATAAAAACAAAGGAAACACTGAGAGACCTGGGGCTATGGATGGGTGACTACTGTGGCTTCAAAGAACATGAGTAACCTACACCACTAGTGCTGCTCATAAAATGAGTGGATCTTTTGGCCCTTTAACCCCTTCACTCCGGGCCAAAATCTTGCGGGCAGCATTAGCTGCCAGACGTGCGATGTTGCATCATAATACTCGCATTATAGAAAATAAAGTCACCGCTGTATTGGTCGTTCTTTCTTTCACCCATGAATTTTGATAACCATAGAAAATATGATGAAGCCAGTTTACAGAGTATGGGGGGTCACGCAGGTACAACTACAATAAATATAATCAAGAGGCCGACATTGGCATCCTTGCACACCCACTTGCTCCTCATGACGCCTACGTAGGCGTCACCGTATGGAAGGGGTTAAGACCAGAAAGCCTGAGTACTTGCTACCTCTATGGAAGACCCTGGTATTGTCAAACCTGGAGCATGTACAGGTAGTCGTCGACTTACGACCTATGCGACTTACGACTGATCGACTTTATGACCACGAGATGGTGCAATAATATCTAACATTTAATAGAGTAATAGAATTGCAATGTTATGCCTGGCAGTGCAGTACATTACTCCGCACGCTGCGAGACGCGAGTACGATAGTTTTCGCAGGCTGCCGGCAGCGTCAGCATCCCAGCCAGCTAAATATTCTTTCATTTTGTTTGTTTGAAGTAAAATGTTTCCTAATTTTGCATTGCATTTTGTATTTTTGTATGTTTTGCAATTAATAAAATATAACAAACTTTTTATGCCTAGGCTAGTTTGTTGTCGATAACAATATGTTCGGTACAGTACTTAAACGAAAAGAATGTGTTTTGTTGAAATAAAAAAAATCCTAATTTTGCCTTACATTTTGTATTTTTATGTTTTGCAATTAATAAAATGTAACAGTATTTTTTTATGCCTAGTCTGTTGTCGATGACAAAATGTTCGGCACAGCATTTTGTATTTTTATGTTTTGCGATTAATAAAATGTAACAGTAAACTTTGTTTATGCCTAGTCTGTTGTCGATAACAATATTTTCGGTACAGTACGTAAACGAAAAGAATGTGTTTCGAAATATTTTTTTCCTAATTTTGCTTTACAATGATTCTAATGTAACCAACAAAAAAAAGGATTTGTAGGTCAAAGATGACAGGACTTTATTTAGTATGCGTAGGCCTAGGCTACGTTTCCTAATGAAAATGATAAAAAGTTAATGAATATTAAACAACGTAGCTCAAAGATAATAAGATTTTATTCAGTATGCATACGTTTCCTAAAGAAAGTCTGATGGTAAAATAATACAAAGGTTAACAAATATTGTATTAAATATCATAGGTCAAAGATGATAGGATTTTATTCAATATGCTTAGGCCTAGGCTATGTTTCCCAAAGAAAATCAGATGAAATTATAAAAAGGTTAAAAATACTATACAACATAGTTCAAAGATGCTAAGATTATTTCAGTATGCTAAATATACAATATATATATATTATATAAAGGGTAATATATACTGTATATATATATAGACCGACTTGCGTCCAGATCGACTTACGACCTGTCTGTCGGAACCGAACTCGGTCGTAAGTCGACGACTACCTGTATATCAACTATGGTCCCCACACAAAGTCAAAGAGATACAAAAACTAGAACAGGTTCAGAGTGTATTCATGAGGAGGTTAGTTGGGGACTCCCTGAATTACAGGGAAAGGCTGAAAATCGTCTAGCTCTATTCACTGCAGAGATGCAGAGAGCACTATATAGTGATTTAATTCTGGAAAGTCCCGGAGGTCATAACACCAAACGCATCACAAAATGGAGGAGCTGGTATCAAAGGGCAACACCACCCTAGGTTTGGTAGGATCTATGCAAGAAGGCCCATAAGCTGCTGCTCCCAGTGACTGAAGATAATCCAGGCAGAAAGCTTCACCTGTACTGGCCCCAGACTCAACTGTCTCTCAAGAGAGACAAGGAACTTAAGGGGAGTCAGCACAGAGGTTTTCAAGAGGAGGCTAGACAAATTTCTGGACATCTCAGATGAGCCTCCAATCCCACATAGCCCAACCTCATGAGGAGAGGCAATGAACTCAATCTTGGACCAGTTCTAATAAGTGAGTCTTAGGCAGGGATGTGGGAGTGGCGTGTCAAGACAAGATGCATCAGTAGGAATAACTTAGATCAAGGTTTCTCAATATGGGCCATATGGCCCTTTATAGGGGCCAGGGGCAGGGAGGCATGATAAATATTCAAGGACTACAGGATGAGGTTAGAAAAATGGGGGTTACACGAAAACTTAACCACTTCGGCATGATGACGCCTATGTAGGTGTCATGAGCCACGAGTGAGTACATGAGGATGCCCCCAGATTCTGTGAACTGGTTTGAGTGTGTTTATTATTACTCAGAATAAAAGAGAATGAGTAATACAGCAGTGACTTTATATTTTATTATGCAAGTAGTGTGATGAATCATACACATGGCAGCTGATACTGCCTGCAGTAACCTGAGTTGTACTGAAGTGGTTAAATTGACTTGGAGGATGTCAGGGTTCAAAAATGATTGAGAAGCTGTAGCCTAGATATAACCCACACTAAAATCGTAAATGATTTTATGTTTAGGTATAATAAAAGGAAAAAAGAATGGGACCTATAAGCATAGTTCTCTTTTGTATCCCTCAACATGTTGCTTTGGGTTTCTCTTGCAGGAAATCTGTGGTCCCCAGGTAACTTGCAAGTCTCCAGATTGGCTTGAAAGTCACCCAAGGAAGAAATATTAAGTTGTGAAAGTATGGGTAGGATTGGGTAGGGAAAGATTATATGTTTGGTGTTTTCTGTGTGATGGTTGCATTTGGGGGCAATATGTTTTATTGGCTGGGCCTATTCTGTGTTGCTATTGTCCTTTCATGTATATTGTCATCAAATATACTCACTAAGTACAGTGTATTATACTACATATCTTCACATATTCACTCAAAACACCTCCAGAAAATCTCTTTACTGAGTGATTTACAGGCTAATCTAGTAGCTGTAGTTGATATCCTGGGAGATGTGGGGGTTTCCTGTAAGAGACCCAGAACATTGCATTGATTGATAGAAAGTATTCCATTGTGATGAATTCTGAAAAACTGGCCAATTTATCTGTTATAGATTTCCTTTATTATTGCTATAGCTTTGTATTTATATGAAGTGCCTGCAGTTTTTATTTTTAAATAAAAATCTACAAATAATTTTTTGTTCTTGTGTTACCTTGCTTCTCATTTTATAGGTTTCTTTGGGAAGCGGCGTGTGTTGGCAATTCTTGGTTTCTTGGGATTTTGCAATGTTTATGCCATGAGGGTGAACCTGTCTGTAGCTATTGTGGCTATGGTCAACAACACTGCCATTCCCAAGGACAACAGTTCATTCTCTGACACTTGTCCCGCACCAGAACCCACCAATACCACATTGCCTCCAAAGGTAGAGACAAAAATACTTTTTCATATCATGGTGTCAGTTGTATAACTTTGGTTTAGCTAGGTCATTTTTTTATTATAATGTTTTGAATAAACAAAGGGTTATTTTAACAATTAATTTCCTTACATTCAGAGGCAGTATCCTCCGTAGCTGTTTTGGACTTTGAACTCAGGCTCTAAAATTTCATTAAAGATATAGCCCAGTAATAGCACATAAGAAAATGTATATATATATATATATATATATATATATATATATATATTTACATACTCTTTTTTGTGTATTTTGTTGAGTTCAAGCCCTATATTCAATCTGTTATCATGAAATTGTGCTTTAATTTTTGTTTCTACTGCCAGTTTCAGTGAGGTAAACTTGTTTTCATGAAGGGTTGTGTTCACTTCAGAAAGTCTTCTGGGCTGTTGCAATTGACTGACTTTCTATGGCTGTTAACCGCTAGCGAGTAATAATAAAAAATAAATAAATAAATAAAATAAAATGAATAAATAAAATTAAATAAATTTCATACAGAGGTCAAGGTAACTATAGCTGTTGCTTGATACTTTATTCAGCAGAGTATAAGAATTCTTAGGGTAATGGTATTTCAAGTACAAAATTCCTAATCATTTGCAGGATGGAGAGTTTATATGGGATGAGCCCACACAGGGTATGATATTATCCTCATTTTTCTGGGGCTACATAGTCACCAACCTGATTGGAGGTCGATTAGGGGAGATTGTTGGTGGGAAGTTCATCTACGGCATTGGTGTGCTTTTGACGTCAGTGTTTACACTTCTCACTCCTGTCACAGCCCAATATTCCACTACACTCTTCATTGTACTCCGAGTCTTAGAGGGCTTAGGGGAGGTATGATAAAACTCTATTGTAACATTGTTTAAGATTTTGTATTTTTAAAAAATTTTGTATTTGTGTCAATTAAAGATAGACTATAATTTACACATATAATTACAGATATTCAACAAAATTCAACTTGTGTTTATCTATAGTAGATTTGGTTATACATATAGATTTATTATGTCTCTATACATGTTTTCATTTGATGGGGCATGAGAACTTGGATTTTGAAATAGCAGCTTGAGTTGATGTCTTTTCTTTATTTTATGTTGTCTGTTTTGAAATTGTGGTTATGTTGACAGGGTGTAACTTATCCAGCAATGAATGCAATGCTGGCAAAGTGGATCCCTCCCCTGGAACGCAGTCAGACAATAGCACTCGTGTTTGCAGGTACATTATATTATTATAAGGTCTTACATGATATTTCAGTTTATTTTTTGTCACAGTGAGTTCACTAATTGCATAGTAAACATTTCCTTGCATTATGGATGATGGTGCAAACATTATAGTTAAGTTTTAGCAGTGGACATATTTTGGTTTGCAGGATCACAGTTTGGCACAATAGTAGCAATGCCAATTTCTGGCTATCTATGTGACTCATCATGGCTTGGAGGCTGGCCTGCAGTCTTCTATGTCTTTGGAACACTTGGTATAATCTGGTTCATCTTTTGGGTGATTTTTGTAAGTAGAATATACATACATACATATACCAAAGGCTTTTTCCTCCTACATGGGGGGTAGCCAAAAAGAAAAAGGCATAGAAACCACTCCCACCCATTCCATTTCCTATATATTCCACTCCCCTCCACCCTCCCTCTTATCTTGGCACCTGGATGATGAGTCATCCCTGCATCCTGTCCACTGCCCTGGGTCAGAAGCAGTGTCGCAAGACACAGCACATCCACAGCAAGGCTGCTTCATAAATTCAGCGACCCTCCCTCTCCGTCCCCCCATGCAGAAAAGGAGAAGATGGGGAGAAATCCTTTCGGGCTGCGTCAATTGTTTTCTCGTACATATTTCCTCACCCCCCATCCCCCACCCACTCCCCCTCATGCATCACAGCATCATCTATATGGTTTGGTATATTCTTTTACATGATGACTTGTAAAATACTGTTGTTTAAACTTACATTATCTCTTGTTTATTTGTTTGTAAGAGCCCTCAACCACACTTCTATCTCATTACATCACATAAACACTACCAACTGAATTCAACAAAAAAGTACACCTGCAGCATAATAGCCTATCACCTGCACCACAGAGCACATCCATGCAAAACACATTCAAACTCAGATCACATAACAGACACCAAGACTGACCTCCAAACTTTTTACTCCATCAAACTCCTCCAAACCTACAGAAAAGTTGCTCCTAAGAGAAACAAGAACCACATTAGCACAACTACATTCAGGTCACCACTCAGCTTTAAAACAACACCAACACAGGATGGGGCTGGCTACAGAAATAAATTGCTTCAGGCGCAACCATTGCCTAAAAGTCAAAGAACAAATTATCCAACACTACGCTTACCATACCTAGACAACAACACAATATTTCTTCTCTGAGTGCCTTGGGGCAATTCAGTAGCTGTTGTCAGTTACCTGGGAGTCACGGGTATCCTTCAAGAGAGATCTGGGGTAACAGATTGATTGTAAACACCTCAAGTTGAGAAACAATTGTACTGTGATTTGTAGACCTAAGGTGGTCTTGAAAAGGATCCTAGGTAGTCAATTGCCATGTTGGAGAGTGAAGACAAGAGAGAGATATATATAGAGAAAGTGAGTGTGGGGAGGCAAGAAACAAGGAAAGGTAGGCAGGAAAGGCAAGTAGTAGGAGGTAGGATCACCTATTTTCGGAGCACATGATTTGACAGTATAAAACCCTCAGTCATAGTGGATCTGTTCCTAACAGGTATATGACAAACCCTCATCACATCCATGGATATCTAATGAGGAAAGGACATACATTGAAACAAGCCTTTCTCTCAAGGCATCAAACTCAAAGGTAAGGTTCTGTTGCTAAAAACAATTATCATTCCTGTATATCTAATTGGAGACATAAACTCTTCATGTAAATAAGAATAGCGTACTGATAGAATCATTATCTCCTCAGGCACTACCCATTCCTTGGTACCACATACTGACCTCAATGCCATTCTGGGCCATTGTTGTGTCTCATTTTGGTCATAATTGGGGGTTCTACATGCTTCTGACTGAGCTCCCCACCTACTTGAAGACAATTCTGCACTTCAATATGAGTGAGGTACTTGTACAAGATTTGTATTAGGTCTCATGCAAATGAGTCACCAGAATTTTTTTTTATATGTTATGTGCTAGTTCCCATAAGTAACTTTTTCAAAATTTAATTTCTTAACTGCATTGCCCTTAACCTGAGTGGTGTGTTGGGAGACAGTGATGACTCTTCATCCACAAGGTGTTGAGATGGGAGTAGTAATAAATGGATATTTATTATGTATGTAGTTGGTGTAAGCTATGATTTGGTCAACTGTTTATGAGGGGTAGAGGACCTTTGGTGTACATATGTATATGTATGAATATTTATATATATATATATATATATATATATATATATATATATATATATATGCAAAAATATCACAAAATCATGTGATCCAATAAATTGCTGATAACCACAAAGGAAACCGTTAAAAGAAATTAAAATTTCCAAGCGCTTTCATGATTATTCACATCTTCAGAGGTGAAATATCATGAAAGCTCTTGGGAATTTTAGTTTTTTTCCAGTTAACTTTGTGGTTATCAGCAATATATATATATATATATATATATATATATATACAGTAAACTCTCGATTAACGTGAGGGTTACATTCCAGGAGATGTCGTGTTAATCAAAATCGCATTAGTTAACCATATTTTTCCCATAGGAAATAATGGTAATGGGGGGGGGGGGGGGTTTAGGTTCCTGGACACTGGGAAAATCTTGTCTATTTTGGGATTTTGTTACTCTGAACTTGAACAAACACATTATTATTTGTAGGTTACAGAAACACCAAAAACACTCATTCTTTGTACTTATTTGTACATATATACACCAAAAGGCTTTTTCCCCCTTACAAGAGAGATAGCCAAAAAGAAAAAGGCATAAAAACCATTCCCACCCATTCCATCCCTAAATACACTCCACTCCCCTTGACCCTCTACCCTCCCTCTTATCTTGGCACCTCCTGGATGACGGGTCATCCCTGCATCTTGTCCACTGCCCTGGGTCAGAGGCAGTGTCGCAAGACAGCACATCCACAGCAAGGCTGCTTCATTAAGGGGGATGTCGCTCTCGAGAACGAACTTCGTCAATTATGATTGGAATTTCGAAAAATTTTAATATGTTATATATACATATACTGAGATCTTCACCACCAATTTTCATATTATTTGGTTGAAAAACAATTAAGTAATTAAAAAATATATATTTTTTGAAAAATCACAAACATTCTATCTCCTCATTTATCCATTGACTGAACATGCTGAAAAAAATACCACAAATGCTCTATAGCAATACCTAAATAAATATTGTACAGTTTTTGGAATTTCCTCTTAGTTTAGGAGAAAGATTTTTTTTTTTATTCCATTTTTTTTTATATACAATACAATATATGGACTTCTATCACAAAAAATGAAAAATGCCTCAAGGAAAAAAAAAATGCAAATTTATTCAGCTTTCAAATGATCTAAACCCCATTAAAATCGGCCAAGTAGTTATGGAGGAGATAGCATAAATGTAGAGAAAAGTGTAGTTTTGAGATATTGAGCTTTGAAGTTCAAAATACATTTCCCTGCATTTTTTATGTTTTTCATTTAGATTTTTTTTTCTCTGCGCCAATCTTCATGCATTCTATGTCATTCACATGTTATTATAAAGTGTAGTGGTACCTGGTCCCCCCTTTTACGAGGTATTAGCAGCTCAGAAGGTGAGGGTTTCAGGAGGCACCACCTCCCTCATTGTCGCCAGGTTCGCTTACTAGAAAGCTCCCGGCTGGAAATCGGAGCTGAACGATAGTTTTCTCTTCCTCTTTCTGGTCCTTGGTGTCCCTTTCAGTTCTGTGTCTTTGTCTTGTTCCTCAAGTGCTTTTGTAATGATGGGATTGACTCCAACCAAGTGAGAAAGAAGATTATGTGTCCTTCCAAAGTTATGATCAATGACAGTCGCTCTTCTGACGAAAAGCTCTCAGAGCGTTTCAGTTGAAGAGGCACGTGATGGTACGTCACGCATGCTCGACGTTTGCGGTGACGTCATTTGAGAAAAGAGGATGTGGAGGGGCAGAGGAGGGCGATAACGCAGTCAGCGTAGGGTCCGGGTGCACCGCAGCACTGCTATGAGTCATCTCCAGTAATAACCGAGGCAGAAATACACTCTTTCTCAATAATTGATTCAGTTTCTTAGCTCTTTCATGAAATGCACGTTTCTTCTTCAAATGTTTAGGCATTCTTGAAATGATTATAGCTTCAAATAAAAGTAAATAAAAGTTCTCCAAGGAGCGACAATTTGCTTTCTCCGCCTACTCACAATAATTCTCTCAGTTTACTCACGAGTGCGAAGTGTTTTCCCCATATTTAGGACAAGTTTCCAGCTAGTCTTTATTAGTGAATAACAAAATACATCGCGTTTGTGCCATTTTTATTGCGATGAAATAAGTTAGTCGAACATATGTGCAGCGAAGGTGTACTGGGAAGTGGGGTGGTGGTCAGAAAAATAGTCATAACTCGTTTATTTTTTGGTATTTCGCTGAAATATTTCAGGACTGGCTTGCCAAAGGCCACTAGATGACAGGGAATTTTTTTTTTTAATATTTCAATTTTTGAAAATATTAATCGGAAATTCATTGCGATGGCCCCCTTAAATTGGCGACCCCCCCCTCTCCGTCCCCTCATGCAGAAAAGGAGAAGACGGGGAGAAATCCCTTCGGGCTGCGTCAATTTTTTCTCACACATACTACCTCACCTCCCATCCATTCCACCTCATGCATCACAATATCATCCACATACAACCATTCTCATTCACCCCTGTCTTCTGTCCTTCCTCAACAGACATTCCCCTCTTCCCCAAAGCCCCTTTCACCCCATCCATCCATCTCATCCTAGGTTGCCCCCTCATGTTCACTCCCTCCACATCTGCCTTCCATACCTCTATTACTAGTCTTTCTTCATTCATTCTTTCCATGTGTCCAAACCATCCTAATACTCTTTCATCCACCCTATCTCCCAACTCCCTTACCACCCCTGTACTCCTCCTCACCTCCTCATTTCTCACTCTATCCAGCCTAGTAATGCCTATCATACTTCTCAGATACTTCATCTCAAACACATTCAAACTCCTTCTCTCTTCCTCTCTTATGTTCCATGTTTCTGCCCCATACAGTGCTGTTGGCACAATCACTCCTTCATGCAATCTCCTCTTAGCATCCATTCCCAAATGTCTATTGCTCATTACACTTTTTTTAATCCACCAAGACATTTACTTGCTTCTCTCAATCTACATTCTACTTCCACCTCCACTCTACCCTTTCCTGCCACACTCGCACCCAAGTATCTAAAACTATTCACTTCCTCCAGTCGCTCTCCCTTAATGCTCACTTCCAGTCTACTGCCATTTCCACCCCTTGTACACCTCATCACCTTACCTTTACCCACATTTATATTCAACTTTCTTCTTTCACACACTCTCCCAAACTGTCACCAACTTCCTCAATCCCTCCTCTAATCCTGCTTCAAGATCAGTGTCGTCTGCAAACAACAGCTGGCTCACTCCCACTTTTCTCCATTTTCTTTAAATATCTCCAATCCCTGACCCATCATCCTTGCATTTACCTCTCGCACCACCCCATCCATGTATAAGTTGAACAGCCAGGGCAACATAACACATCCCTGACGAAGTCCCACCTTTACCTTGAACCACTCACTCTCTCCATTTCTAATCCTGACACATGCTCTACCATTCTCGTAAAAACTCTTGACAGCTCCTAGAAGCTTTCCTCCTATCCTTTAGATCTGCAAAACCTCCCACAGTGCCTTCCTCTCTACCCTGTCATAAGCCTTTTCCAGATCCATAAAAGCCCAAAAAACATCCTTACATTTTCCTATAGCTTTCTCACATATCTGTCTTACAACAAAAATCTGATCTACACAATCTCTACCTGTCCTAAATCCACTGTTCCTCGCCAATTACAAAGGCAAAGGCGGAGCATGCCGACAGGAGATGTTTTGGTCCATATCTAGGTTGGATGCGAAAAAAAAAAAATCATAATGATAATAAATTAAAAAATAAAAACTATAATAATGTAAATAACAAATAAAATAAATAAATAAATGCATAGGTATAGTTAAATAATAATAAATTAACATATACATACATACATATACCAAGGCTTTTTCCCCCTTACAAGGGAGGTAGCCAAAAAGGAAGAGGCATAAAATCATTCCCACCCATTCCATCCCTGAATACACTCCACACCCCTCCACCCTCCCTCTCATCTTAGCACCTCCTGGATGACGGGTCATCCCTGCACCTTGTCCACTGCCCTGGGTCAGAAGCAGTGTCACAAGACACAGCACATCCACAGCAAGGCCGCTTCATTAAATCGGCGACCCCCCCTCTCCGTATCCCCATGCAGAAAAGGAGAAGACGGGGAGAAATCCCTTCGAGCTGCGTCAAAATTTGCTCACACATACTACCTCACCCCCCATCCCCCTGCCCATTCCACCTCATGCATCACAACATCATCCATATAATATACAACCATTCTCCATTCACCCCTATCTTCTGTCCTCTCCTGTCCTTCCTCAACAGACATTCCCCTCTTCCCCAAAGCCCCCTTCACCCCATCCATCCACCTCATCCTAGGACGTCCCTTCATGTTCACTCCCTCCACATCTGCCTTCCATACCTCTTTTACTAGTCTTTCTTCACTCATTCTTTCCATGTGTCCAAACCATCCTAATACTCTTTCATCAACCCTATCTCCCAACTCCCTTTCCACCCCTGTTCTCCTCCTCACCTCCTCATTTCTCACTCTATCCAGCCTAGTAACCCCCATCATACTTCTCAGACACCTCATCTCAAACACATTCAAACTCCTTCTCTCTTCCTCTCTTATGTTCCATGTTTCTGCCCCATACAGTGCTGTTGGCACAATCACTCCTTCATACAGTTTCCTCTTAGCATCCATTCCGAAATGTCTATTCCTCATTACACTTTTTAATCCACCAAGGCATTTACTTGCTTCTCTCAATCTACATTCTACCTCCACCTTTTCCTGCCACATTTGCACCCAAGTATCTAAAACTATCCACTTCCTCCAGTCGCTCTCCCTTAATGCTCACTTCCAGACTACTGCCACTTTCACCCCTTGTACATCTCATCACCTTACTTTTACCCACATTTATCTTCAGCTTTCTTCTATCACATACTCTCCCAAACTCTGTCACCAACTTCCTCAATCCCTCCTCCGATCCTGCCACAAGCGCAGTGTCGTCCGCAAACAACAGCTGGCTCACCTCCCACTTTTCTCCATTTTCTTTAACCATCTCCAATCCCTGACCCACTACCCCATCCATGTATAAGTTGAACAGCCAGGGCGACATAACGCATCCTTGACGAAGTCCCACCTTTACCTCGAACCACTCACTCTCTCCATTTCTAATCCTGACACAAGCTCTACTACTCTCATAAAAACTCTTGACAGCTCCTAGAAGCTTTCCTCCTATCCCGTATATAATAAATGAAAATCAAACAGACAAATGATGACAAAACAAAAACAAATAATATAGAATAAATTATAATCATTACAGCATCTTGCTTAGGTGTTTATCTAAATGATTCTTAAAGCTTCGAACTGAACTACATTACACTACCTGTGCAGGAAGTTTATTCCATTCATTAACTACACAGTTGGCAAAGTTGTTTCTACCTGCTTCCAAATTGAATCTATTTCTGGACAGTTTGAGACTATTGTTTCTTGTCTGATTCTCATACAGTGTGAAAATTTTGTCACTTTTGGTGTTGTCAATTCCCTTTAGAATTTTAAAGACCTGTATCAAGTCACCTCTGAGTCTATGCTTTTTTTAGGGAAAACAGATTCATATGTTTTAGTTGATTTTCATATGATTTATTTTTGATATTTGGAATCAGTTTTGTGGCTCGCCATTGTACTTTTTCCAGTCTGTCAATGTCTTTAATGAGATTTGGTGACCATATGGAAACAGCATATTCCAAATGTGGACGAACTAACGATTTATATAGCTTGTTAATGAGTGATGGACTTTTGAAATCAAAAGATCGTGCAATCAGTCCTAGAATCTTATTTGCTTTCTCAGAGGCTGAAATACACTGCTTGGTTGATTTGAGATTGTTACTGATAATTACGCTGAGATCTTTTTCACTATCCACCTTTGTTAACGAATTTCCAAATAACTTGTAATCGTACTTAGTTATTTTTACCTATGTGCATTACCTTGCATTTACTTGTGTTAAATTTCATTTGCCATTTTTTAGACCATTGCTGTAATTTATCTAAATCTTCTTGAATATCTAATTGGTGTAAGTGATCATTTGCCATTCTGCACAGTTTTGTATCATCGGCAAATTTGGAAACGGTAGATTTTAGTCCATGGTCTATATCATTTATATATACTATGAATGGAAGTGGCCCAAGAACAGAACCCTGAGGAACTCCACTTGTAACATTTTTCCATGTAGAAGTTTTTCCATTTAAAACAACTCTGTTTTCGATCATTCAACCAATTACTAGTCCAACTTAATAGGCTACCACTTATTCCGTGCAAAGCTAATTTAGTAAGTAGTCTATCATGTGGGACGGTATCAAAAGCTATTGCAAAGTCTAGATATATTAAATCTATATTGTTTCCTCTCCTAATCCTCCCATAAGCCTTCCCAACTACATTTAACAAGCTAATCGCTCTGAAATTACTACACTTACACTTGTCCCCTTTTCCCTTGTAAAGTGGAACTATACAGGCACTCCTCCAGTCCTCCAGCACTCTACCCTCTCTCCAGCAAACATTAAATAACCTGACCAGCCAGTCTACCATCACTGTATCTCCTTTTTTAGACATTCTGCATGGCATCCATCCAGACCAGGTACCTTACCTGCTCTCATCATCTTAACAACTGCCTTCACTTCATTCTTCCTTATTTCTCCTCCATTTTCCTCACTCATCATGGCCATTTTCGTACCACTTCCCACTGCAACTATCTTTCCCTCCCTATCCTCCTTCACATTTAGCAACTCCCTAAAATACTCTGCCCATCTTCCCCTTACTGCGTTCTCTTCCATTATCATCTTTCCATCTGCACCTTTTACCTTTTCTTCTCTGCTTGATTCGCCTCCTCTTCCTCTTTTAATTTCTTTCCAAAACATCTTTTTATTACTTTCAAAATTTTCTGTCATACTCTTACCCCATTTCACATCTGCTCTCCTCTGTGCCTCCTTTACCTTGTGCTTTACTTCTCTTTTCTTTTCTTTATACCTCTCTTATGACTCCCTCGTCCCTATTTTGTAACTAATCTGTGAAAGCTTGCTTCATCTCTTCTACAACCTTCTTTGTTTCCTTTGTTTATTTTTAGTACACAGTTATTTATTCTATGTGCGCACTCGTCACCAGCCACTCTCCGCCTCACTCGCCTCTTCCTCCAACTCCCGGGCACTCGTCACAGGCCGCTCTTGTTTACCATTAATTGTGGGTTGGTGACACCATTTCTTTTTTGTTTTGGTGTAGAACAGAAAACGAGAGTTTACAATCTCTAAATTATTCCTTTCTCTGTAACAATTTTTCAACCTTTTATGACTTATAATCAGGGTCCATACATTTATAAATTAAAAATTAGTTTAGCATTAATTGTGGGTTGGTGACACCGTTTTCTTTTTTGTTTTGGTGTAGAACAGAAAATGAGAGTTTACAATCTCTTAACTAAATTATTCATTTCTCTGTAACAATTTTTCAAGCTTTTATGACTTATAATCATGGTCCATACATTTAAAAATTAGTTTACCATTAATTGTGGGTTGGTGACACCATTTTCTTTTTTGTTTTGGTGTAGAACAGAAAACGAGAGCTTACAATCTCTAAATTATTCATTTCTCTGTAACAATTTTTCAAGCTTTTATGACTTATAATCACGGTCCATGGGAGCACCATGTGGAAGAGGCTGCTGTACCTGCGACAGCACTAGCACGAATCTTGTCAGCGTTTGCCCTGATGGTGTGCAACGTGCTCTCATTCAGTCCCATAGCATGCACAATCGCAAGAGTCTTTTCTTCCTGAACATATCTATCCAACATTTCTATTTTCTTTTCAATTGTGAGAGTCTTTCTTGATTTCTTAGGAGCACTTTCCTGTGAGGTGGAAGGACGCTTGGGTGCCATAGTAGAGTAAACTTGTACACAGACACTTCCACTCACAGTGCGGGCTAGCCCCAGACTGAGATCAAAACAGAGTGTGGGAGATTGACTGCGCAGAGGCCCTCTCTCTCAGTGCTCTTACCGCCAAATTCAAATCGTGTTAAATCAAAATTGTCATGTTATTTAAAAAAGATTCCCTTAAAAATTAACTCATGTTAACTTGAAAATGCTTTAGTTAAACTTGAGTTAATTGAGAGTTGACTGTATATATATAGTCTGGAATGTAGGGGATATAGGCCTGGCTGAAGACAAACTCTGGAAGAGTTTGAATTTTTTTTATTCAGTTGGGTGCCTGAGAACGGATAAAAACTAGGGAGGTGGTTGGAGATTGCTTCCTCAGTTCTTGAGGCTGTCTGTGAGATGACAACAGAGTTGATGCTCATAGTGTGGTGCTACGAGGGCAAGTCGGTTGATGCATGACTTGGGTCCTCTATGGGTGGTGTGGGAGGTGGAGAGATGCTTGTTGAGGGGGCTCCCAAGGTTGGAGTGGAGGTGGAGGTAGAATGTAGATTGAGAGAAGAAAGTAAATGTGTTGGGGGATTAAAAAGTGTAATGAGAAATAGACATTTGGGAATGGATGCTAGGAGGACATTGTATTTACCTATTTACCTAGTTGTATTTACCTAGTTGTATTTTGCGGGAAGGGGAGCTATGCTCATGTTGTCCCGCCTTTGTATCTTGCAGTGTCTAGTTTGTTTTTAAACTCATGAATGGTTTTTGCGCATACTATTTCATTGTCCAGTTTGTTCCAAGTGTCCAAAACTCTATGAGGAAAACTGTTTTTCTTCAGTTCTCTTCTATAGCTATGTTTTTTTATTTTCTTTCCATGTCCTCTTGTGTTTCTTTTGTCCCAGTTAAGTAAGTTCTCACTATCGAGTACCTCTGTGCCTTTCATGATTCTGTAGATGGTCAATAGGTCACCTCTCTCTCTTCTTTGCTCCAGTGTCGGTAACTCCAGTTTAGCCAATCTCTCTTCGTATGATAGGTTTGCAAGTGCAGGTGCCATTTTTGTAGCTGCTCTTTGGATTCTTTCTATTTTCTTTATATTCTTTTTGGTACTGGGGGACCACAATGTCGCTGCATACTCTAATCTAGGCCTTATCAATGTAACCAATATTTTTTTCATCATGTCTTCGTCCAAGTATGTAAACGCCACTTTTATTGATCTTAGCAAGTTGTAAGTCTCCCCGACAATTTTGTTAATCTGTATATCATAGGACAAGTCGTTCGTGATAATTACTCCCAAATCTTTTTCGGATCCTACTTTCTTTACTTCTTTGGTTCCAATTGTATATTTTCCTGATATTCTGTTTTTGCTTTTTCCAAACTCCATTATGCTACACTTCTTAGTATTAAAGTCCACTTCCCATTTCTGACTCCAGTTCCATACCCTATTTAGGTCTTCTTGCAGTGCTTCACAGTCCTCATCAGTTTCTATTTTCCTTAGCAGTTTGGCGTCATCGGCAAAGAAGCTCATGTAGCAGTTCACGTCCTCATCCATGTCATTCATATAGATAGCAAACATTATTGGTGCCAGCACAGATCCTTGCGGTACTCCACTGATCACCTCTTTCCAGTCTGAATATTTTTCTCTGAGCACTACTCTCATCTTTCTACCAGTCAGAAAGTCCTCTATCCATTTTAGTAGGTTTCCCTGTATTCCTCCTATGTGTTCCAGTTTTTTTAGTAGTTTTCTGTGTGGTACTTTGTCAAAGGCTTTTTGCAAGTCTAGGAATGCACAATCAGCCCATCCATTTCTTTCTTGCACTATGTCTATTAGTCTTGAGTAAAAGCATATTAAGTTTGTGGAGCATGATCTTCCTTGTCTGAATCCGAATTGTCTTGGGTTTAATATGTCATTGTCTTCCAGATGTTTTACCCATCTATTCTTGATTATTTTCTCACAAATTTTGGCAATGGTGCTTGTTAGTGATACTGGCCTATAGTTGGTGGGTTCTTCTTTGTTTCCTCCTTTGTGTATTGGTACAATGTTAGCGTTTTTCCAGTCCTCGAGTATCTTTCCTTCTTTGAGTGAGCTGTTTATTAAGATGTGTATTTTGTCTGTTAGTTCTTCTTTGCACTCCTTTAGAATCCAATTTGCAATACCGTCCGGGCCATGTGATTTTCTGACATCCAGCCTTGATAAATGTTCTGATATTTCCTTTAGTGATGCTGTAAACTCATTCATGAGGGGAGATTTCTTGTTTTTGTCTATGTATGAAGGGATGATTGTGCTGAAACCACTGTATGAGGCAGAAACATGGAATGTAAGAGAGGAAGAGTTTAAATGTGTTTGAGATGAAATGCCTGAGAAGTATGGTAGGGGTTACTAGGTTGGAAAGAGTGAGAAACGAGGAGGTGAGGAGGAGAGTGGGGGTGGAAATGGAGTTGGGAGATAGAGTTGATGAAAGAGTATTGGGATGGTTTGGACACATGGAATGAATAAGTGAAGAAAGATTAGTGTAGATTTGTTTGTAGTCTACACTGGGTTTAGAGACATTGAGACAAATGAATTTGTGGTTTGTTTTCTTTAATCTCTGTCTAGACTGAACAACATCTCAAATCATTTCATGAGGAAGACACTGGCTGTTGCCAATAGTGCTATTTACATATAGATTTAAATGGTGGCTGTTGCCAAAGGAAAAAGTTATATATATATAATTCATTCTCTATTATCTACTGCTTACTCTACTTCTACAATGTACAATACATGGACTGAGTATGGACACTTCATATTCATGCATAGTTTAGATGTATTTACAAGCATGGAACATATACTAAAAATATATCAGCTGTATGATGACTTGCAGTTGGCAATGGCCGATACAGGTGTCCTGTGCTCGGCCAAATGACCATGACGAGGTCCAACACAATAGGAGGTCCTGTGGGAGTTTTCTGGGGAGATTGTGATCTGATGTCTTGTAGCTAAAATGTGTGCATGGGTACGTGTGCATGCTGAACATCTAAGGGACTGAATATTTCCTTCAATCATCTTGCAACAGATGCTTGGCTCAACTACCATTCACTGACCACAGTGAGATTAATGCTCAAGAAAGATAAGAAGTAATACAAGAATTTGAACATAAAGATAACACATATTACTTGGGCAATGGTACATACATATCCCAAAGGTTTTTTCCCCCCTTACAAGGGAGGTAACCAAAAAACAAAGGCATAAAATCCACTCCCACCCATTCCATCCCCATATACTCCATTCCCATTCACACCCTCCCATCTTGGCTCCTTCCAAATGACAGGTCATCCCTGCATCTCACCCACCACCCTGGGTCAGAAGCAGTGATATCAGGAAATACCAATGATTAAAATAAAATTGACTTATTCTTAAGGACATGTGGAAGTAGATGTTATTTCTGTTCGCCTAGGCAAAATGTAATCTTCTGAATTTGTGGCTTGACTGCGAAGGTTGTAATGTGGGAGAGGAATAGGAGGAAGCAGTGGAGAGGATTAGTGATGGTCCTCTATTGCAGGGGTAGTGTGAACTGATGAAGAAACAGTCTTTATGTTGAGGCCACGGGGAACTCTTGATATGATCTTTCTGCAATAGTCTCTGTATGATCATGCAACCTGAGTGGTTCGACTTTGTTATTTGACTCATGTTCAATGATACAATAGTCTCCAGAGAATTTAGGGGAGAGCTTTGAGGTGGGGGTGGTTGAGGGTGTAAACAATGTCTCCAAGTTCAAAGGTAGCTCTGGTTGATTTGTTATGCAGATGGACCATTTTGTCCTTAGTCAGATGAAGAGTGTTATGGATTCTTTTGAAAAGATTATTGAAATTTGCTACTTTGACCTTGACATAATCATTGAAATTGTAAGTGGGAGGTAATTCTGAAACAAGAAGGTCATATGGGAGTCTTTTGCCTGAACCAAAGAGGACAAAATGAGGTGATTCCAATATTGACCTGTTAATGGAACTATTAATGCAAGCTTGAATCATGGACAAGTGTGAATGTAGTAGTTTCAGAGGGATTAGCTTGTTAAGTGTAGTTGGGAAGGCTTATGGGAGGATCTTGATTGAGAGGATTAGGAGAGGAACAGTGTGGATTTAGGACGGGTAGAGGTTGTGTAGATCAGATCTTTGTGGTAAGACAAATATGTGAGAAAGCTATAGGAAAGGGGAAGGATGTTTTTTGGGCTTTTATGGATCTGGAAAAGGCTTACAATAGGGTAGACAGAAAGGCAATGTGGGAGGTTATGCAGATATATGGGATAGGAGGAAAGCTTCTAGGAGCTGTCAAGAGTTTTTATGAGAGTAGTAAAGCTTGTGTCAGGATAAGAAATGGAGAGAGTGAGTGGTTCGAGGTAAAGGTGGGACTTCGTCAAGGATGCGTTATGTCGTCCTGGCTGTTCAACTTATATATGGATGGGGTAGTGCAAGAGGTAAATGCAAGGGTAGTGGGTCAGGGATTGGAGATGGTTAAAGAAAATGGAGAAAAGTGGAAGGTGAGCCAGCTGTTGTTTGCTGACGACACTGCGCTTGTGGCAGGATCGGAGGAGGGATTGAGGAAGTTGGTGACAGAGTTTGGGAGAGTATGTGATAGAAGAAAGCTAAAGATAAATGTGGGTAAAAGTAAGGTGATGAGATGTACAAGGGGTGAAAGTGGCAGTAGACTGGAAGTGAGCATTAACCACTTCCATACGGTGATGCCTACATAGGCAGCATGAGGAGCAAGTGGGTACTCGATGATGCCGACACCGCCATCTTGATTATATTTATTGTAGTCGTACCTACATAACCTTCATTCTCTCTAAACTGCTTCTGACCCAGGGCAGTGGACAAGGTGCAGGGATGACCGGTCATCCAGGAGGTGCTAAGATAAGAGGGAGGGTGGAGGGGTGTGGAGTGTATTCAGGGATGGAATGGGTGGGAATGATTTTATGCCTTTTCCTTTTTGGCTATCTCCCTTGTAAGGGGGAAAAAGCCTTGGTATATGTATGTATGTATGAATCATGGGGACATGTTCATCCCAAGAAGGGTGAAGATCAGAAGCAAGATGTCAAAGACCATTAAGAACCTTTCTATTCTGGCATTCAACTAAGCAGTAGTATTACATTTTGTGATTTGAAAGTAATTACAAATATTTGAAAGAATCACTTGGGTGAACTCAGTCCTGTTGTCAGAAATCCGAATTTTGGGTGTAGTGAAGGGGCATATGAGTTTGTCACTAAGAGTCTTTGCCACATGTTGTGCTGTCTTGTCTGGTAGAGGGGAAAGAATACAGAATTGTGAAAAGTGAGGTGGATGCATGACAAAAGATGGCCTCCTGATCCCAATTTACTTTCCAGTATGGGGTCAGCTCATCCGGTCAATAAATTTGCCTCGTGTTATCTAGATCAAGATCTGTAAAGTTTACTACCACACTTAAGTATTTATACATGTTCTTTTAGATTTCCTTTTGTAGCTAAGATAGCCTTGCCCACATGTCAGCCTCTCTTTCTTTTGTTAACTGAAGTTACATAATGTATTTCAGAATGGAGTCTTGTCAGCTCTTCCCTACCTTGTTATGTTCATCACAAGTCTCATCATCGGCACTATAATGGACTGGTTACGATCTAATAATACTGTCACCACAACTACTGCAAGAAGGATAAGTAATGCCATAGGTAAGACACCAAGGGTTTCCTTAAATTTAATTGAATTACATGAAAACTACCATAATCAGTCAATCAGATCAATTAATCTGTTGCTCCAGATCTCTCTTCCAGAAGACCCACAGCTTCCAGGCAGCTGGCAGCAGCCACCAGACTGGCCCATTAATCGCTGGGAAGAAATATTTTGTTGTCTGGCTATGCCTTGGGTGCACTTGCAGGAAACCATCCAGCTCAAAGACAGTACCAGCACAGAACAGGCCTGGCCTCAGAATCAAACTGCTCTAGATATAACCACCACCCAGAAGACAGTAATCACCTCATTGTTAAGCTTTCAATAATATTTTCTAAAGACTAACTGCTAGGAAAATGACTGTGATGTGAAAAGAAAATTACAGGACTATCAGAAAAGATGGGACTATCTAGACAACAACACAATATTTCTTCTCTGGGTGACCTACAGGCCCGTCCTGAGGCCATTGCCAATTACCTGGGAGCTATGGTCTCTCCTGCAAAGAAGGGAGAGGGTAAAAGATAGGTGTTTGTGGTGAATGGTTATAAATGGATGAAAAAAATAACATGGGCTGAAGGGATTTATTTTTGTCTGCTCTATATATTTCTTGAGTAGATGAGGTGAGGGTCACCATAAAATGAAGTGGTGAGGGTAAATCAGCATTGGTTGTTGGGCCCTGCTGTGGAAGTGTGGTGTCATGCTGTATTACATTCCTTGACTTGAGCAGTGTGGTGGGAGGTAGGGATGACCTTTCATCTATAAGGAGCACAATGAACAAGTATTTTTGAATGGGTGTAAAGCAGGTGTATGCTTTGACTCAAACACCCCGTTATAAGGGAGATGAAGCCTTTAGTATACAAATATATCTACCTATATCTATATATACTTTTTTCCCCCTGACAAGGGAAGTAGCCAAGTCAAAAGGCAAGTACCCACTCCCATCCACCACCCATTCTTCCTTTTCATCTTAGTTCCTCCTCAGGATGATGGGTCATCCCTGTGTGCCACCCACTGCCCTGGATCAGAAGCAGTGCAGCAAGACACAGCAAGGTATATAGACAGATGCATATATTAAGTTCTTGTTTGTTCTTTACAGGTATCTATGGCCCAATGATCTGCCTCATCATTCTCACATTTACTTCATATTTGTGTGACAGTACATTGGCTATAGTTCTTCTCACCTTTGCTGTTGGACTGAATGGTGGTATCTACTCTGGAGTTCTGAACTCTCCTTTAGATATTGCTGCCAACTATGGTGGCACAATCCTTGGCATCACCAATGGAGTGGCAACAATACCTGGCTTTCTTGCACCTCAAATAGTGGGTCTCCTAACAAATGGAAAGGTAAATCCATTGTTAAGCTTTCAATAATTTTTTCTAAAGATTAACTGCTAGGAAAATGACTGATGTGAAAAGAAAATTACAGGATTATCAGAAAAGATAAGACAAAGGGCACTGAAAATTATGAAATCTAGTAAGGCACTTGGGTTGGATGGGTGTCATGTGGAATGTCTGACAAAGAGAAGAACCATTAATGTGAATTGGCTTGTGAGGACATTTAATGTGTGCCTATGGGAGGGGGATGTGCTGGAGAAATGGAGGAGTGCTTGTGCTTCAGAAAGGACATACATACATACATATACCAAGGCTTTTTCCCCCTTACAAGGGGGGTAGCCAAAAAGGAAAAGGCATAAAATCATTCCCACCCATTCCATCCCTGAATACACTCCACACCCCTCCACCCTCCCTCTTATCTTAGCACCTCCCGGATGACGGGTCATCCCTGCACCTTGTCCACTGCCCTGGGTCAGAAGCAGTGTCGCAAGACACAGCACATCCACAGCAAGGCCGCTTCATTAAATCGGTGACCCCCCTCTCCGTCCCCCCATGCATAAAAGGAGAAGACGGGGAGAAATCCCTTCAGGC
Organism: Oratosquilla oratoria; assembly: GCF_046742065.1. Taxonomy (NCBI): domain Eukaryota; kingdom Metazoa; phylum Arthropoda; class Malacostraca; order Stomatopoda; family Squillidae; genus Oratosquilla; species Oratosquilla oratoria. The sequence continues at coordinate 58,554,577 of NC_134800.1, forward strand.
TGCGTCAAATTTTGCTCACACATACTACCTCACCCCCTATCCCCCCGCCCATTCCACCTCATGCATCACAAACTCATCCATATACAACCATTCTCCATTCACCCCTGTCTTCTGTCCTCTCCCGTCCTTCCTCAACAGACACTCCCCTCTTCCCCAAAGCCCCCTTCACCCCATCCATCCACCTCATCCTAGGACGTCCCCTCATGTTCACTTCCTCCACATCTGCCTTCCATACCTCTTTTACTAGTCTTTCTTCACTCAAAAGTGGACAAATATGAATGTGGTAGTTTCAGAGGGATCAGTCTCAAAATCCTTCTGTATAAGACAACCCACTGGCTGAATGGGTAAGAGCATTGCTACTTATGGTGGAGGTCAAGGTGACGGCAGTTCGAACCCTGCCACCAGCAAGTTGGACCAAGGGTATGGTTAATTAAATTCCACTCTACAAAGTCATCACTAAGGGGTACTGACCTAGCTTCCTGATGGAGGGAGTTTGAGATGTCAAACCAAATCATAAGACATCAGTCAAGGAAAAAGTCGGTAAAGTGGTCACCTCTATGAAATAGAAGTTTCCTTGGACAATCAGAAGATTGGCCTAAACTAAGTTCCCAGTAAATTAGTAAATCAAGATGGATTCCTTGAACTGGGGAGAGGGCAGCCAGACAGGTGAATCAAATTGTCTAGTAGTCATAATAGAACCAATATCTTTTAAAATAATCCTCAACATTGATTTGTGACTCAAAAGAATTCTTCCATACTCACAGGAAAATAATCACCAGTGGAACATTGCTTTCTGGATTGCTATTGTTATCTACTTCTGCACGAACACCTTTTACCTAATATTTGTGTCTGGAGAGGAACAGCCATGGAACAGAATGTATGAACAACAGGGTAAGTATGGATACATAAAGGGGGAAGATGACCTAGATATATAGACAGACTTTGAACATAGTAAAATGAAGTGAACGGATGTAATCATGTCTTCGTTTTTTCAGGGGACCCTCCACCTGTCATGCCATCTCCTAATGGGAGTCTGTCCTCCATACCCACTCCTGGCTCCATGGCTCCTCCATCATATGGTGCAATAATCAGCCCAGACCCTAATGAGGAGGGAAATTCTCATGATCCTAAGTGATACGAGGATTAGCGTGTAATCTCTTAAACACAGTAGCCCGTACTGTAATTTTATTCAGATTAACACTTGATGATTTGATTTTTCAGGCAGGCGTTCTTGTTTAAGATTGTTTTCCACAGCTAGATGACTCTGTCCAGCATTAACAACAATAGTAAGCCATTCTGTTAATCCATGAAAGCAGTTTTCTCAAAGTTGCTAGATATTGGCCTTAACAAAATTCTGAAAGGGAAGAGTATTTATTACAATGTTAAAAGCCTCTAACAATGGCAACAAGTTACCTTGAAAGAATACTTTTCAGTTTTAAAAATTAAAGGCATTCTCCTATTGATGATTCAAGTTAAAACTTTGAGATACAGTTCTTGGATTAGCCAAGATGGTGACAGAGCTAGGTGTGAGTCTTTCTTTTGCATTCTTCATTTCATTCCTGCATCTCCTTGGTATCTAAGTTATTCTAATGTACAGATCTTCCCTGTCACTTTTATCATTGATTGGAATACTGCAATCATTTAACTTCTTTCTCTTTACTCTCTTTATGACGACAGGTTCAACACTGGAGAAAGCCAGATCTGGAGTTGTAATTGTTCCACTTCACATTGAATAAGTTGTTGATCATCTCGGTACTTTTAGCATTTTTTAGCATTTAAGTTCATTTCTTCACTTGACACCAGTCATTTGAACTGTTGAGGTCTTTTATTTTTTCCAACAGTTTGCAGTCTTCCTCATTTTTTATTCTCATGATCTTTGCATTGTCTGCAAACATGTTAGTATAACTGGTCATTCCTTATATGAGGGGCCAAAGATGGGTGTACCTGTTTGTACTGGTCTTGAGGGATAAGAGTCAGAAAATTGTCTCCCTGTCACCCAGCTTCAAAACCCATACTTTCATGAATAAGTGCAACCCAGAGAGACTGACACTCAGCTTACAGAAGAGGCCCAAGATCTATAAGCTAGACAATATTTCCTCTACATTTTCACTACTGGCAACTGCTCCCCTCCACCAAATACTGCAACCCAGTGACACAGAAACTGTCCCACACCAGTACAAAACAAACAGAAATAGTAGGAGAAGGAGAGCGGTTGCTAATTTACAACTCTTCTTTATGAAAAGTGGGTGAAATACAATTGAACTAAGTAAGAGGGAAACGTTGGGGAACTAGTCCAGAAGCTGAATGGGGTTGGGCTGCACCTCCAAATGGAGGTGAAGATGCTGATGGGTTTTGAGGGTGATCAGCAGGAATATGGTTCTCTCTGATGTCATTCTTGTATGACCACTACTCGCAAGTACCTGTCTTTGGTCCTAGTATTTTAATATTCCCATAGCATACAAGAGAAAGAGTTTAAGTCTTCTCTCCATATACATTGATCTAAAGTGTGGCTCCACTTTGATGGGGTCATGATGCCCAGGATCCCCTTGACTATAGGAGCAAAGAGCTTCATTTTCTCTCTCTCAAGCAGTCAGAGACCTCCCAGACCTTCTGGTTTTGGGGAGTTATCATTGTTCTAAATAGTGGTTACATAGTAGAAATATTCTGGCAAGACCTACCCCAGAGACTCCCAGGAACAGGGGTTGAAACCTGGTAGTCTGATCAGGAGCCCGTGAGGCAGCCATTCTCCACTTTGCTCCATACAGAAACAACTACAATAATTAGATCTTTTCATACAATATCAACAGAAACTTCTGTCTGAAAATATCAATTATAATCTCAATGCATGTTCTCCAACTGTATGATGGGAGATCTATTTTGAAATTATTTATTTAGGACATGGTCTTCGGTTGATAAATTTCAAATAACTGAAGCCACTATAGTGAGTGGAAACTAAGGTGCTTATAACACTGTGAATAGATATAACCTCCTTAGCATGGTGGCATAATTTTCTTTCGATTAATGTGATGACTTTCTTCAGTTAAATGGCACTTCAAGCAAAGGCTAAATTAGGTCTTGACTTATCAAAACTTCCTGTAGACCAAGATTTGCCTTCAGCTGAATTGATCACCTAGTGTTAGAGAAGACAAAACAAATGAAAATCTGCCACTCTGTTGAAGGATTTAATGGGCTTTCTTATCATAAATAAGGTATTCACTCTAATTCATGATAAAATACTCTGCTCATTACACAATAAGATACTAGTCTAATACTAAGGTTGACAGCAAGATTCAGTACCTACTGTAGGTTATAACTCTGCAAATATCATGATATAGATAATCAAGTCCTCAAACAAAGTCATATCAATTGAATTCTTCAGGTCAGACCAAATATAAGAGAAAAACATATTTTTGAAGCTCCTTAGATGTTATTTAAGGTTTAGGTATTACCTATTATCAGACAGTGGCACTTTCCTAGGTTTTCTGAATGTTACCAGATGAATTTTTACCTATAAGGTGCCCCCTGCATGGTAAAAGGTTAATTCTAGTGTGATTTAGCCCCTTTTCATTTTATCTGCCTCTGACTTGTCCCTCCCCCTACCTATAAGGGAGATAGGGCCTTTGATATGTGTATTTCACATATATATATATATATATATATATATATATACATATATATATATATAATATATATATATATAAAATATACATACACATATATACACACACATTTCCTTTGAGAATTGGTAAGTGATGCTATTTAGTTATAAGAAGCCCCTGGCCCAATAAGGGGAAAAATTATTCTTTTAACTCTTTACTGGACAGTGATATGTGTCCCATTTTTTTTTTTTTAACCTGTCAGATGACTTCATTCAATTGTACCCTTGGTCTAACAAGGAGTCCAAACTTGTTTTCAGATTTATATATTCATTTTTTCCATATACCTCAGGAAACAATAAACTTGTTTGATTATTCTGTCTCATATTTTTATTGACATTATTTTATGTATGTGTGTGTGATTATTTTATGAATTATATAATGTATATGTAAAATAAAGTTTTTTGTTTTCATATATTTATATATGGTAAGCTGTTTTAATGAGGTATGAATTATAGTTTTGTACAAGAGTATATGTTTGGTTACATATTTATGTACCATTATACCAATGTAATATTTATGTAATATGTGTATTATTTATTCAATAATGGTCCATATTCTGTGTGTATGGCACCTAGTTCATGGCAATACATTTGATGTTACAAATCTCTTTGCCTCAGCCTAATGCACCAATAAAATTTTGAATGAGAACATTGACTTTTATATTCCTGATATAATATGAACAGGATGATATAAGAAAGAACGAGACATATACGGAGAAGGGGGTCACTGATTAAGCGAAGCAGCCTTGCTGCGGGTGTGCTGTGTCTAGCTGCATTAAAGGAAACATGGACTGGAGGTGAAGCTTTATTCCTGACATGTCGTTAGACGAAACGTCAGGAATAAAGCTTCACCTCCAGTCCATGTTTCCTTTACCGTGTCTATACAACTTGTTCAAATGGATTTTCATTTTTAGCTGCATTACTTCTGACCCAGGACAATGAGTGGTACACAGGGATGAACCATCATCCATAAGGAGCTTATGATGACAGGGAGGAAAGAGTGGTGGATGGGGGTGAAACAGGTGGGAGTGGGTGTTTGCCTTTTGACTTCTGACCTTGGGCAGTGGACAAGATGCAGGGATGACCCATCTTTCTTACGGTGTAAGAAAGATAAAGCCCTTGGTATATAGATATAACAACACTGGTTACTTGAGAGTTATACTTTTTTTTTCTGGTACTTCTATTTTTGTGGAAAATCTCGGTTACCTTACATTATTTTTTTTACTTTATATTTCACGAATTGATGGTTGTTGTTATGGACTGTAATTTACCAGTGCTTCTCACGGATTCCTAGCAGCGACTGTTCCTTGCCCCAACAGTCTAATTGACAATTGCTCACCCTTCTTATTTTCTTCTTTCTTTTGTTCCTCAGTTGTGAGCTAATGTCCTTCACCCAGCCAATTGTTCCATCTTATCCTTAACCTTTCCTGTTCCCAGACATCTGGTCCACCTTCTCCTTAACCTTTTCTAGTATTCAGTGAAATGTTGTACTAATAAAGGTTCATCCTCACATTGTGTTTATTTTGAGTGATGGGTCATCTCTGCATCTCGCACACTGCCCAAGGTCATAAGCAAAGCAGCAGGACATAGTTCGTACTTATCATAAAACACACATGACAAGTTATAACATAAAGCTGCAATGCTTATCCCTTTCACCTGGAAGAATATTTAATCAAAATTGTTCCTGTTACTCTCATTTGGGCAAGGGATATCCTCAGACCAATGACAAGTAAAACACCACAACATAAAAAGCTATGTATATCCCTTCAACCTGGAAGCATATTTAACCAAAACTATTGAAGCTACTATTTGTGTCATTTGAGAAAGGGGCATTCCTCAGACTAACAAGAAATTAAACCTATATCTATATACCAAAAGCTTTTTCTCCCCTTTACAAAAGAGATAGCCAAATCAAATGGCATGTACCCACTCCCACCCATTCCACTCTCATCCACCACCTTTTCTTCCCTCTCATCTTAGCTCCTCGTGGATGACGTGTTGTCTCTGTATCCCACCCAGTGCTCTGGGTCAGAAGCAATGCAGTAAGACACAGAAATTAAACCTACTTTGATTACATTTTTCAAAAGAGAAACTTATTTAATTTCTTTTTCTTTTTCATGCCTCATGACTATATTCAGCTAGGTAGTCAGCCTACTTGAATGAAAGTATTATAAAATAATTGAAATTAATCTCTTGAATTTCACACTATGGATTTATTTAAAAGTAATAAAAATTCTTGTTGGCTACCTCCCATGTAAGGGGAAAAGAAGCCTTTGGTATGTAAAAATTTCTTCATACTGAGAAATACTCCATGGATTGAAGAAGAAGAAGAAGAAGAAGAAAAAAATATATATATATACATACAGTTGCCGCAAAAAAAATCTATACATTTATTCCGCAAAAAAATCTATACACGGGATTTTATAAATAGATTTCACTTGATTTCCTGCCATAATAAAAAGCGGGCGGAGTTACTGATGACGTGGGTGTGTAGAGCGCGCCTTTTTACACTGTTCGCCAACACATCACGCTTCAGTGCGCTGCCAACGCTAGATGAGAGAGGAGTCTATGCATGCTGCTCTTTAGTGCCCTTTTGTTCACTTTTTCACTGACTTTGGTGCCCTTTAACTCTCCTTCTGGTGATCAAAATGGGTCGTTCCAAGCTTTCAATGCAAGAAAAGGCCCACGCCCTAGCTCTGTTAGAGCAGGGAATGTCTGTGATACATGTTGCCGCAGACCTGCAGGTGACAAGAATGGTCATTTAAAGCCTGAAGAAAGCAGCCACCACACACCGTCCTGGTATGGTACCACCAAGAGAGCCAGGCTCTGGAGCCCCAAAGAAGACATCTACTCGCACTGACAAGATCCTAAAACGAGAAGTGATGTCAGATCCATGTATAACAGCTGTTAGTCTGAAGCAAAAACATCCTGCTCTCCTTAAAAACGTTGCTGTAAGAACGATCCAACATCGGCTGCAGAAGGACCTCAAAATGCCAGCTCGACGTGCCGCCAAGAAGACCCTGCTCACAGAGGCCATGAAGAAGAAACAGATTGATTTCTGTAAGAAATACAAGGACTGGACATCAGTGCAGTGGCAGAAGGTGATGTTCAGTGATGAAAGTACCTTCAGGCTGATCAGGGGCAGCTCCAAGATCATTCGTCGCCCCAGTGATGTGTCCAGATTCGACCCGCAGTACACACTTACAACAGTGAAACACCCAGACAGTGTGATGGTGTGGGGTGCCTTTAGTGGTAACAAGGGCAGGGGTGGACTATATTTCCTCCCCAAGAATGTGACCATGAAAGGGAGCAATTATATCAATGTTTTGAGGGATCACATGCTCAAATTTTGGGACATCCATGACCGTGATCATTTCATGTATGATGGTGCCACTTCTAAGGAAGTGATAAAGTTCCTTAATGACAACAATATCAGTGTTATGGAGTGGCCAGGCAATTCCCCAGACTTGAACCCAATAGAAAATGCCTGGAATCTGATGAAAAACGAACTGGAGAAATCGCGACCCACCAGTATTCCAGACCTGAAGGAGGTGCTGAAGAAGATCTGGGTCACTATGGACAGCGCCTACTTCCCCAAACTCGCCTCTTCAATGCCCAGAAGGATCCAGATGGTACTCAAGAACAAGGGGAACATGACAAAATACTAAATGTAACTCTTAAGTGGAAATAAAGCACATGTTAGCTGTACTTTTGAGTTTTATTGTCCAAAAGTACTTAGTGTATAGATTTTTTTTGCGGCGACTGTATATATATATATAAATGACAAATAATCAATTTATTATTGGAGGCTAACATTTATGCATCACTTCAGAAATGTATAAACATTACTCTGATGTTATAATACAATAACAATGGAGGCACATTAGCAACTACAACAACAACAATATCACTTCAGTCAACATTAATGCATTACTTTGGTAATGTATAAACATCACTCTGACGTTATAATACAATTACAATGGAGGCACATCAGTAACTACACCAACAATATTACTTCAGTCAACTAACCCTTGTGCACCACCTTCCCTTAAAATTGTCTGTGAAGATGTTGGCATCAAGTGCCTCATGAATACCACAAGGAAACAAATAAGAAAAAGAATGAACAGAACTCGTCTATGACGAAAGAGAGGAGGAAGCTTATCCTGCCACTTCCACCAAACAACTAAAATCACAATTAGAACACAACTAACTACCTGGAATTCCTGGAGTGAGATCATGATGAGGAGGTGATCAATGGTCGTTACAGGGTTGTGGGAGAACCTGTAGAAGCAAAAAAGCAAAAATCAAAGGTTGAAGTGCCGAGATGGGAGGGACGACTGAATGGGATTTGTATATTTATATGAGTGAGAACTTTAACTCAGCTGTCCCCTAAGTGAGAACAGGCCTTTGGTTGATATATACTTTGCAAGTGACCTAGTCACCAAATAGTACTAGGTTTATGTATTACTTTAATTCACAGAATCCTGTTTTTTTCTTCTTCTTTTTTCACAGCAAAGTCAAACAAATGGCCCATATGACACCCTGTGTACCTCCTTTCCTGTATGTTGCAATTACATGAATACATACGGCTTTTTCCCCCCCTTACAAGGGAGGTAGCCAAAGATAAAAGGCGTAAATTCACTCCCACCCATTCCACTCCCATTCACCACCCCTCCCTCCCTTTTTTCTTGGCACCTCCTGGATGACGGGTTGTCCCTGCATCCTACCCACTGCCCTGAGATGCAATGCAGGAAGACACAGCACATCCACAGCAAGGCTGCTTCATTTAACTTCTTCAATACAAATCAAATATTCATGTGCACATTAGGTTGCCTGATGTACAACGATGCATCACAATACACGCATTACAAAATATAAAGTTACTGCCGTTACACTTGTTCTCTTTCACCCTGAATAAATATAATGTCACAGAAAATGTAATCAAGCCTGTTCACAAAATACAGGGGTCACTCAGCTACAACTACAAAATAAATACAATCAGGAAGCCAATGCCGGCATCCTTGTATCCATTCGTGGCTCATGACACATACATAGGCATCGTTGTAATAAAGAGGTTAATCGGCAACTCCCCCCTCTCCATCTCCTCATGTATAAAAGGAGAAGACGGGGAGAAATCCTTTCACACTGCATCAAAATATCATTCACAAATAATCACTCCCTAAATCCCCCCATCTCCCACTCACTCCCATGTATCCCAGTTACATAAATACATATATCTAATACCTTGGTCAAATACATTCACCCTAATCAATAACAGTTTCTGATGATGATATTTGTGAAAATCAATACACAAAATTAATACTTATTGTTTTTCTGGTTCTGCATGTATATGATAATGGCTTTTTCTCCGTTTGTAATTGAGGCGCACGCTGTAGTAAGATCATAAAACCCCTATCTTAAAATTTTAGAAAAATGCATTTTTACTTTTCTAACCTCAAGATCTCCAAAACCAACCATACAATTTTCACCTGGTTTATGGCATTTTAAACATAATTGATCTAATATCTATTTCATCATTATGCTTTATGTCTCTTTGCTGGCAGCATTGCCTTTGATGGTGCATAAAACTGAAACCTCACAGGTATTTCAGGTCCTACACTGTAAGAACATAAGCAGGGTATATATGACCTACACTTGGATAGAGGAACATGTGAGAAAAAATGCCTAACTGGTAACTTAGATATGGGCATGGTGGTGCTTGTGACAATACTATGACACACGCCTCAATTGGGGTGTGGCCAAGTCAAAGCATACCTTGACCTTTCACTCGAGGTAAATATACTATGCGGGTCCCCACTCGCCTAAATCTGTCCAATTGATCTTAATATGTTCATTTTCTTGATTTTCCTGTTTTAGCCATCATGTCACTAACATGAATAAAAAATATTACTCTTGCTAACATAGTCCCTGCAGGACTGTCCAACTAGACATCTGTCCACCACTATTTTCCTTATTAAACTATTTCTCAAAAAGTCCCTCATCCACTTCAGCACACTCCCTTTTTGTTCCAACTTTCAAAAAAAAAAAATTGTGTATGTCATCAAATGCTTCCTCTCGATTCTGACACTGGATAGAGCAGAGACTTTGAATATAAACCAGGCACACAGGGAACAAATGAACGTTTTTGAAATGCAGCATTTGAGAAACATGATAGGTGATAGAAGAATATCTAAATTATATACCAAGAGGCTCTTTACCCCTTATAAGAGAAGTAGCCAGCCAAGGTATGCATCCACACTCATCCCACTCCTACTTTCACCCATTTGTTTCCCTTTTGTCTTAGCTCCTTGTGGATAAAGGGTCATCCTGGTCTTCTCCTGCCCAGAGGCAGTACTGCAAGATACAGTGCATCCACAGTGGGGCCAGCTGGTTCATATACATGATGACCCTCTCTCCTCATCCCCTCATGTGAAAATAGTGAAGACAAGACATCCCTTCATACTCCATCAATTTATTGTCTATTTACAACCATACTCCACTCACAAGACTGGATAGTGAGAAATGTGAAGGTGAGGCAGAGAGCAGGAGTGGTAAGGGAACTATCACATGGTATAGATCAGAGCACTGGTGTGGTTTAGGTAGATGTAAAGAATGAATGGCCATAGGCTAGCAAAGACATTGCAAAAAGCAGAAATGGATGGAGAGAGCCTCTGAGGAAAACCAAGAATGAAGACTGGGTACAACAAATTTTGGACATACATGGAATGTCCGTTCAGTAGGGAAGAGCGACTGCAACAGAGAGATTCTGAATGGATGATACATTTTCTAAACTGTTTGAGTGGTTGAGAGGGTGGGTTGCTATATGGTGAAGTGGTGGGGGTAAACCAGCTTCATCAGTCAGACCATGTTGTAGAGGAGCTATGCCTTGTTGCATACCCTTTGATCCATGCAGTGTGATAGGTGGTTAAACAGGTTTTGTGTATGTCAAGGGTGTGTGTTTTGATTTAGGCAACATACTTGTATCTACCTATATACCAAGACCTTTTTCCCCCTTATTAGGGAGGTAGCCAAGTCAGAGGCACATACCTATTCCCATCCATTTCACTCCCCTCCACCTCAATTGGTGGTTTTCTTGCTGCAATGCATTTGAAAACAACCTTGTAAGAGGGAAAAATCCTGTAGTATGTAATATGATCACCTAAGTGTGTATTGGATTGATGCCTCATTTATATCCATGGCCATGAGAATTTGTTGTATCTGGTATGGCTCTTCTGTTGAATAAATTCCAGATTTATTGTGCTTGACTTGTGAACTGCATGCCAGAGGAAGGAACTCTGAAGCTGATAGTGGGACATGGTTTGATTCTATTTAAACTCAATTTTCCATAATTTTGGATGCTCAAGAATAAACTGTAGGACAATAGGGAAAATAAACCTGGGATCATACCCTTATTGAACCTTCATCAGTTAAAACACTCAAACAGTGAGGATAAGGAGGCATGGAAGGCATGGAAGGCATGAAAGGTGTGGAAAGACAAGACAGAGAAGTTTGCAAGAGTGACATGTTAAGTGTTGGTGCTGTCATGTGCTTATGTTCAGCAGTGAATTATGAATGGCAGATCAATTGATTAACTGCAAGGTGGTAGTGAGGATATTCAAATTCCAAAGTTGCACATGTGTTGTTTATTCACAAAGTATAAGAAAATGTTATGGCATAAGACCGGTAAAGTTTTGCTATTTGATGGTTTAACAGTAGGAAAAAATCAAACAGAACAATGACAAGGCAAAAATACATGTACTGAAAAATACACATACATATTTTTATGAGGATCCATAAAAGAATATATATAACTACTAACAAGGTGGAGGTTTGCTGGCCTAGCAGGTTAGGGCATTGATTCCTGCATCGGAGGTTGAGTTGAAGGCGGTTCGAACCTTGACATTGGTGAGTTGAACCAAGGACATGTTTAATTAAATTCCACACTATAAAGTCCTCTGTGCAGGGTAGTGTCCTAGCCTCCTGAAAGGTTTTTTTTTTGCTATATTCAACCAAATCATCATTACAAAGTAATTCTGACCAACATCTCTTTCTGTTCTTTTCTGATCTTCAAAGTCCTTCCGTCTTCTCTCTTCCTAAGGAGATATATATGGGGCAGTTAAGGATGATTGCTAGTGACTATGGGGCTCTGGGTTCCCAGTCAGTTAAATCCAACAACCATTTTTTCATTGTATTATTTTCTGACCCAGGGCAGTGGGCAACATGCAGTGATGACTCGTCATCCAGGAGGTGCCAAGATAAGAGGGAGGGAAGAGGGTAGAGGGGAATGGAGTGTGATAGGGATGTCTTTCTTTTTTAGCTACCTCTCTTATAAGGGGGAAAAGTGCCTTTGGTATATGTATTATTTTCTGTCTTCTCCTTGGTTCTGCTGGTGGTGAAGGGTGATTTGTCTGCCAGGTTATGTCCAAATCGGGGTTGTAGTTTTACACTTCCTTGGACCCCCAGTGGTACTAAGGGTTGAAAAAGGTACAACAAAGAGAAAGGGTGCCCTGTACCCTTGGTCTTGCCCATCTGTTATATTAACCTTGCCAAATGTAAGATTAATGTGGAAGCACCATTACATTTAAAACATCTCTCTTAAACACTTATGAGAAGGAAGTACACTCTCACTCATAACTATAACCTTACATAACTAAGCCATAAAAAAAAAAAATCACTTGTTTCTGAAAAACAATAATGTACACAGTCTTTTTACTGCACTATAACATTGATATATTCAATAAGTATCAGTTGTATGGGTATACTAAGTAAATACAGTTTTGCAGGGGTGGAGTGAGAGAGGGGATGGGGAGTTGGGGTTTGGAATATTGTTGGGGTAGAAGTCCGTAGCCACCATCTCCCATTTGGACATCATTATTTGTTAGATCGGTTTCTATCTGGAAAATAATATCGGGTTCATTTGCCTTTAAGTAGTCATTTATTTCCAACCTAGACATTGGTACATACCAATTTTAGCATTTTCACATTGTTTCTTGTTCTGACTTTTTCTCTCCCTTAGTGACATTTCTTCAATTTCTGATCTGCAAGTCCCCAGAAAAATGCCCGATTCTCTTCTAATTCTTTGTAATATTTTTCTTGGTTTCTCTCCTTCATCAAATACTGTATTCTGGCATCCTTGTGTTGACTATATATACTATTCTTCAGCTGAGGTAATAAAAGTGCCTTCTTCTTCTTCTTATTATTATCATATTTTATTTAGGGGGGGGGGAGTACTGTTGAAGGAGAAACTTACCCATGGAGTGCATTCTGCCAAAGCTCAGACATTTCATTGTTGGAACCAGGTGGAATATGCTGGGAGAGGTCAATGCTGGAAAAGTACTGGAGTTCATGGCTGTAAAGGACCACCAATGAATGAAAAATATAAACAATTCACTGGTAGACAGACAGACACCCACCCACAACTTCTAGGTAACTATATGTATCCAAAACACTAAATGTACAGCACAAAGACCTGGCCTGGAGTATGCAACAGTGTTATAGAATCCATATACTTGTACCATCCAGTCATGCTGCTTTTCTACTTTGCCAGTGCATTTGCCACCTCTTTGATACTAATTTGTGTCCATTCATTCCTCCTTTCACTCTTCATTCCATATTTCTCTAATGATGACATTTCAACTTCCCTATTTCTGCATTTAGCATTCCCTTAAAAAAACACTCATTCCACCTATTACAGCCCCTTCTTCCTCTATTGCTTCCCACTCCTGTCAATTATACTACTCTCTAGCTTCTCCCTTGACTTTCTTACATCATTCGCATAGTCCCCGAATATCTTATTCCCTTAAAAATTCTGACACACATTTGCATTATGCTACATTCTGTCTCGTATAATTCCTACATGCTATGTTTCTCTGCTCTCCACTTTCCAGCCACTGCTTATTATATTCATATTTTTGTCTTGTGCATTTGTGCCAAATCCATACTCTACCAAATTGTTCCTTGTCTTCCACATCATTTCTGTGCCAAAGACCAAGGATGGATACCTGTAACTAGTGGTCCTAAAAAACAGATGGCAAGGAGAAACATCTCCCCGTTGCCCATTTTCAAAACCTAACAACCTATTCACCTCCATCTGGAGGTGCAACCTCAAAGGGCTGACACTTGGTCTCCTGACTGGGCCAAAGCCTGCTCTACCAACTTTCATCCATCATTCGCACTATCTCTTTCATCATACATTACTGCATCCAAGTACACTCAAACAGCTCGTCAGACTATCATATTTCTGGCTTAATTCTTATTTTCATGATGAAAATTTATTGTATACACACTTTAAATCCACCATGCAATTCTTGCTATCTCAATACTGTTATATCCAGTTTAAATCCATCAAAATCTATCATGGTAATGGGCCTTTGGGTATAATTCATCAGGAAGTACAAATCTGATAACATAGAATGCTGTAGTTGTAATTACATGTAGTTACTCTACTGTAATACATGTTCAACATTTTTATTAGTGACATGTAAGAGCTACAACAAAAAATAAAATTCCGTAAAATTTAATGCTCTTTGGTATAAGTAATATAATGACATGGGGTATAACATATAGTAGGGCTACTTAAGACAAGGATATGTGAGGCATCCAGAAACAGAAAGGCATCCCTGACACTTTTACTGGTTTTTGAGTTAAGCATGGATTGTGAAAGGTATAAGACTCCTCCACTTAACTTAAAACCAGTAATAATAGCAGGGATGCCTCTCTGTTTCTGGACATCTTATGTGATCAATCACTTCCCCACATCAATTGCATTCTCATGTGGAACTACTGCAGGCAGGAGTACATAAATCAAAACAACAAAACTACTTACAAGTTCGGAGCGAGAGCAGTTTTTGGGGCTGCATACAAGGCTTCGTAAATTCGGTTAGGTTCTGAGCCATGAATAGCATATGCATTGAACCTGGTGACCTGAAGTACATGTAGGAATTGAAGTGTTTATAATAATAATAATAATAATAATAATAATAATAATAATAATAATTCAATTTGTACAAAATAGATCTACATCACACAGTGAATCTCAATGACATCATATCTTTTAGACAGAAGAATGGGTGGACTAAAAGACAATGAAAATAAATAAATAAATAAATGAATAAATAAAATAAATAAAAATAAATTAATAATATTGTGCTTGCTTCATAGGCAGATTGCATCTTATCAGGCTGATTTTGAGTGGGTACTGTTTCAGTTTATTCAACTGGGAAGAAAGAAGAAGGGAGGGAAAAAATAATAATAATAAAAAATCAAATAAAATCAAATACAAAATCAGCCTGGTAACAGACATCATCTGCTCAAGATGCAAATACAATACAAAGGACATAGAACACCTATTTATACAATACTCCTCATACAAAACTCAATACTAAAACAATGTAGACATAGAGAAGCTGTATGAAGGTAGAGGAAATGAGGTGTCTGAGGGCTATGTGTGGAGTTATGAAACATGACCAAGACTGAAAGGTTTAGGAGCACTTACTTTGGGTGGGAGGTAGGTGAAGGGTATCTTGGCAGTGCCGCTCCACTTGTCACCTTGGATGGTTGTCTCGACATTCAGGGGAAGTGAGTGGCGGATGGTTTCCTTTAGAGCTTTGAAAATAAGCACAATGTGCTGACCCCATCTGCACATGGACAAGGACCCATTAATGCACCAGAAATGCCTGGTAACCATAACTAGAGAAAAGATGCTTAATTAGCTGCCAGCCATAGACTCCAATAAAATATAAATATGCTGGTAAAAAAAAAAAAAAATAAATAACCCACTTAACTCTGATACTCTACACAGTGATCAATTGTGTTACACACTGAACAAACAAACTGAACAGAGAAACAGTGAATGCCAGAACTATACATGATTTTAAGAACAAACTGGATGTGGAGAGATACGAAAACGGGTCACTACGAGCATAGCTCTCATCCCGTAAATTACAACTAGGTAAACACGTTATGCTGCAATATGTATAATTTTACATATAATCAATAAAATATATCTTATAGTGCCATAAGTATAATTGAACACAATACTCACGGTGCCACCTCAACCTCAAGGTACTGGTTGTCATCGTTGAGGAAGAAGGCCTCTACCACTGTTTGGCGTGATGGGACGTGAACAGCAGTAACCAGGCAGGGGGCAGGGAGGGTAAGAATGTATAATATGTGAAAAAACAACACATTACCATTATTGTAAATGTGTCTTTGTGTGTTCTCATATGTGTGTGTATATAGGCCTGTACACACACAGCTTGATGGCACAATGATACTGTTTGCAACTGCTAATCCTGTGGTTTGAGTTCGATTCCAACCCAGAGCTAAAATAATTTTAGCATCACTGCACTGCAAGCTGGCACTCCAACTCTTGTGGGCAAGGAGTTGAGTGTATGTGTGTGTAAAGTCATAGCATTACTCACACATGAGGCATATACAAGCTCTGAGCTCTCATCTGGGAGGGTAATAGTTGTCAATCACGGGTGCAACACATGATCCAAGACCATGGCGAGTCACATATATCAATAAACCCTTTCCCCTCAATAAGGTGGTGGCTGAATCAAAGTATACACCCACACTTACCCAAAAACCCATTCACTCTACCTGTCATTCCTGCACTCATCAGACAAAGGGTCATTCCCATTCCACACCACACTACTCAGGTCAGAGGCTATATAGCAGGACACAGCACCTTCTCATCAGCACATGAAAGCCATAATTGGTTCATCAAAGATGCTTCGCTACATGACAACCCCTCCCCACATCAACTTGAGAAACATATGGAGCACACAAGGAAGAAATCCCATCGGTCTACATCATTTCTTCATCCATTTAAAATTACTCTCTGTTCACACCAATCTTTTGCCCTCTTCCTTCCCTGCTTGGCAGCATTCCTCTTGCATCTAGGGCTCCCTTCACCCCAACTGTCTACCTCACTCTCGGTTAGGTTCCCTCCTTATTTTTGCTTTCCACACTCTTTTTGTTAGTCTCTCTTTACTCATTCTTTCTATATGCTCATATCATCCAAGCACTCTGGTCCACACTATCTGCCAGCTCTCTTTCCACTTACCCTATTCGCCTCAGGTCCACACTTCTCCACTTAGTAAATTCAAAATTATCTATCATATTCAAGAAAATATGAATTAGAGAGAAACTCCTACCAATGTATACCCTAAGTATGCCATGTGATGGGGCAGTCAATATAAGCAGAAGACACTCTCAGGTTGAAAGGATCAAATGAGACAGCCTTTTCTTCTGCCTTGATAAAATATCTAAGTGGCATCATTGGTTCAAAGCAATTTTTCAATCTAAGCCTTTGCTGCAGAAAATAGAGCTTACCTTCATAGTTCCAGAGCTCAAAGAAGGGTTCACCAGGCTTTCCTCCAGGGTTTGGAGGATCATTGAAGAATGGGGCCTCGATATGAAGCAAGAGGTTCTCCTTGCCATCTCCTTCAAGGGTGATCTTAACAGGGTCATGGTTGATCGGATCACCATTCCATGTTTTCTCAACATGATAACTGATGGCAGTGGGTGTTGAGCTGAAAAGGGAGTAAGTTTGTTGTAGCTTGTCAAACTAGAGAAAGGACAACACCCATCTTATGGGAAATCCTGAGGCCGAGGGTGTGTCTGTATCACAAGGCTGATGCAGACAAGGTCATCCTACTATGACAGCAAGGCAGGACTTGTAGTAATGAATTTAAATTGGACAAATTTAGATTTAAGAAGGAAAGAATGAATGAAGAAAGATTAGTAAAAGGGGTGTGGAAGGCAGAGGTGGAGAGAGTGAACCTGAGGGGATGACAGAGGATGAGATGGATGGGATGAAATGGGCATTGAGCAAGAAGGGAATGTCTGTTGAGTAAGGAAGAGAGAAGGCAGGTGATAGGGTTGAGTGGAGAATGGTTGTGTATGGATAATACTGTGATGCAAGAACAGGTGGGGGTGGGGGGTTAGGGAGTGACTATATGTAAATAATATTGTGACACAGCCCAATGGGGTTTCTCCCCATTTTTTCTTTTCCTGCATGAAGGGATTGAGAGAGAGGTTGGTGATTAAATGAAGCAACCTTGCTGCATTGTTTCTGACCCTGGGCAGTGGGTGGGATACAGGGATGACCTGTCATCCATGCGGAACTAAAATGAGTGGGGGGGAAAGGGTGGTGGATGGGAGTGGACTTGGTGGGAGTGGAATGGGTGAGAGTGGGTAGCCTATATACCTTTTGACCTGGCTACCTCCCTGGTAAGGGAAGAAACTGGCAATAACTGATTTACCAAGAGTAAGTCTATCTATCTAGTTAATGAATGGAATAGACTTTACAACCATGTAGTGAGTAGTTAAACTATTGGTTGGTTTAAGAGATAATTGGATAACTTTATGGATGGGGATGATAGGTGATAATGGACATGGAACTGCCTAGTGTAGGCCTTATGGTTTCGTGCAATCTCTTTCATTCTTATGTGTTTTTTTTTCTACCACAATGGCATGACCCACTTTCACCCTGACATACTGGGGTATAGTGTGCACATATTTACCTAATTGCATCATACAGGAAAGAAGCTATGCTTTTTCACTTTTTTTTTATTTCAACTGCCATACCTAGTTCTAAATATGCTTCTGCATTTTGGTTAGACTATTATGATTTTAACTATTTGGTAGGAATGTGATGGAATTACTTCAGCTACAACCCACTAGTGGTGCCAGCTCCTGCTTCATAGTCACCATAGACTGATAGTGATAGTAGGCTCCCACAGAACTCCACAAGATTTACATGACTCCACTGGACATGCAGGACTCCACCAGACCTACAGGACTCCACCAGATCTACAGAACTCTACTGGATCTACGAGGCTCCTCTGGATCTACAGGACTCCACTAGATCTACAAACTCCACCAGAGCTACAAGTTTTCACCACTCTATTGACAAAATGTCACAATTAAATTTAGAAAATGAAATATTCTAATGGTTTTTCTTTTATACGTACTGACATTTATTCTATGTGTGCATAGGCAGATATAGACGGATATTCTGTGAAAGTAAGTTGGCATCGGCGATGGCTCGATAAGTAACGCAGTCATTTCCTGGATTCAAATTGTTTTAAATCGACAAAACCCACTAAACAAATGTTTATCAGTACACTGTGACTGTATCAACCAAACACGGCTGAACGTGGTGTACCGTTTACAATGTGGCGGCGATACTGTCATCTTCACTATTACCATAATTTACTACTACTTTTTACTTTGTCTACTAGGCTCGTGGGCAAACGGTAAATTACTACCGATGCGTATACTAATACTCAGTGTACTGTTTTTCAGAATTTTGGCATCATTTGTGGCACAAACTGTTTTTGAAGAAACAATAGTGTAATATTGCAAAATCAACAAATGAGTAATTTATCAACACTTGCCTCATAGTTACAAACAAAAAAATACGTTACTGCTGTACTTTCAGCGTCAAGTCTCAAACTACTCCTGTCTATCGCCAACACTATTGAGTGATTTGAGTCGACATCTGTTTACATGCAAAAAATGTGAAATAATTGATTCCACAAAAACATCCTTGAACATGTACAATTTATTAATTAAAAATAATAATAATATATAAATAAATATAAAATCATAATTTCATGGTTCTATAGCATAAACCAAGAACCTTCCATCTGTTATTCTTTACCGTAATTAATTTAAAAACCAAAGGGTAATTCATATGATACAAATAAAACTTCCTATTGACATTTTAAAATGTTTTCTGCCTGAAAACGGCGGTGATGGACCTGGAGTCTGGTTGGGAGCTTTCATGAAAATATACAAAAGGTTTGTGGTAACGTAGGAATACCTAAATTGTCACAGAACTCCTTAACTTTACTTCTCGATTTTTTGTTGCTGGCACTCATTTTTTCAGTATGTTTAATTTTTGTAAAACTGTAATATGAGTACAATACGTTCCTTAGATTTTTTACGCGGAAGTATATTGTTTACCAAAATATAAACTTCACTAATCTGCTGGGGATTATCCTGTCTACAGGGCCCTACTACGTTGCATTGTCGACTTTTCGTGGCAAGACTTATCTTAACAGTGCTTGATAACACAAACTGATAACCAGTGCAAGTACGAACTTTCTAAGAACAGAACTTTTTTCTAAAAATTGTAGCATAAATATTCGTAAGCTAGCAACATTATATAAATGGCTAGCTTTAAAAACAATAAAATATGTACCGGTACAATTGACGTTCATATGACGTCAAAGTAGCAGCTGCATAAAAAGTATCTTTAGAGTGGCTATATGGGAATGTCTACCATAAATATCCACCCCTACCATAACTAATTATTTATTTACCTAATACCTTTTCCTAATTATAATTGGGGGGAGGGGTCGAGTCAGAGCACGAAAACCTGTATAATATACAAACAAAATCAAAGGCAGGCTGAATTGGCCAACTATCCTCGGTATTCATTTACTGTTTGTAAGGTTTCAAGCCCTGTTCCGCCGTTACTTTAACGCTCCGCAGGGCCGTCGAACTTGTATTGGAGTTAGCACCGAAAATTGGCCTCATATGTCATTTGTGTACGATTTTTCACTTGAGATTGGCAACGAATGAAAAATTAGCCATGAATTACACTGGTGCGATTCAAGGACCATCACCGAGCATAGGATTGGATTTGATCAACTATTTTATTTGTATTCTCTGATATATTGAATAACCAAGGTATCAGTCTAAATGTTATGCTGCGAAACGAGAATTATACTAATTATTATAAGTTCTTTCCAGCCGATTTTTATTAGCAGCGGACGACTAAAGTGTCGAACCCAAACCACACCCACCCACTCTCCACTCCCGCCTCGTCATCACAGCTGTGCGTGATTCACAGATGTTTGGGCTGTCACAACAGACACCAAGTGTACATGAAGGCCAGCTGGCAGCGATAGTATCGCAACCAATTCCGAATTACTTTTTTCCCTACACAGGAAGTAGGAGAATACTGAATAAAATATCCTAGCGACAGCCAAAACGTATGTACGAATGTTGACAAGAAGGGAGGCGAAGAGACTGTGTGAGATTACCAGTATATATTATATATAAAAAAAAAAACCACTTTTTCATAATGGTTTACCCACTGAGAGAATGCGTGGGGGAGGAAGGGATGGGTATTACAGAGAGAGAGAGGGGGTTGGGGTGGGCATATGGGAAACCCTGTTACTGGTGGCTTGACAAAAGATATCTTCTGCACTTCTTCACTCACCTCGGAAACATGGAAACCAGCACCATTGTGATAGAGATCAGTCTCACCATCCTGCAACAAAAGAAGGAAAAGAATATATATATTTCGGCTAATAGCTATAGCCCTCTCAAGAGGGCTATAGCTATTAGCCGAAATATAGAAGTTACACTTTCTTCTAGTTTCCTTTTATTCCGACTGTAGGTTCTTCGTGATTATTATTTACAAATGTGCTACAGCATTTTGTCTAAGTGATATATATATATATATATTATATATATTTATATTATTTATAATAGTGAGTCGGACGATATTCGTATCTGTGGTCGGTAATTTTGCAGAGGATAAAAATGTAACTTCTCTTTGATCAAATTACATGAAAATCACACAACTTAAAGACAATAGGTCAAATAATGCAACCATATGCTAATTTGTTATATGAAATTGTGCATTTCAGCAAAAACAGTCCTTGTTTGGGCTTGGTCGGTTATTAGTGAGTCGGACGGTATTCGTATCTGAGGTCAGTAATTTTGCAGAGGATAAAAATGTAACATCACTTTGATCAAATTACATGGAAATCATACATTTTAAAGAATATAGGTCAAATAATGCAACCATATGCTAATTTGTTATATGAAATTGTGCATTTGAGCAAAAACCTTTCTTGTTCGGGTTTGGTCGGCTATTAGTGAGTCGGACGGTATTCGTATCTGTGGTCAGTAATTTTGCAGAGGATAAAGACATAACTTCTCTTTGATTAAATTACATGGAAATCACACATTTTAAAGAAAATAGGTCAAATAATGCAACCATATCCTAAATATTTATATAAAATTGTGCATTTGAGCAAAAACCGTCCTTGTTCGGGTTTAGTCGGCGTTGGTCGGCTATTAGTGAGTCAGAGGGTATTCATAGCTGTGGTTGATAATTTTGCAGAGGATAAAAACGTGACTTCTTTTTGATCAACTTACATGGAAATCCACTTTAAAGAAAATAGGTCAAATAATGCAACCATATGCTATTTTTTATATAAAATTGGGCATTCAGCAAAAACTGTCCTTGTTCGGGTTTGGTTGGCTATTAGTGAGTCAGACGGTATTCGTATCTGTGGTCGGTAATTTTGCAGAGGATAAAAACGTAACTTCTCTTTGATCAAATTACATGGAAATCACACATTTTAAAGAATATAGGTGAAATAATGCAACCATATGCTAATTTTTTATATAAAATTGTGCATTTGAGCAAAAATTGTCATTGTTTGGACTTGGTCGGCTATTTGTGAGACCCGTCTACAGTAATGTTGAAAGTGTGAACTGTTGAATGTATGTGCTATTAAAACATATTAACAGTTATCATGGGCATGGGTGTCTGGAGGGGGTCAGTTGTCCCCCATTAGAAATACATTGTTTAAAACTTTGTTGATCATTATGTATAATTTCAGGAAAATTTCAAAATTTTAAGTTCTATCAGTGTATGAGTGGTGTAAGTCAAAATGTAGCTCATTAATATATGCCTATGAAGCCAATTTGAAGTATCTTGATATATAATATCTTGACGCCATTAACCATTTATGTGTAATATCTTTCAATTTTGCCCTACCACATAAAAATTCTTGCAGACACCCCTGATCATTGTCTTCAGTTTGTGGTAATCTAAGTGTCACGTGTGCCTTATCCTTATGCTTCTTCCCAGACATCAACAAGAACAACAAATTAACAATCAGTTCAAGGTGCCACCCAATGAAGGACAGAATGCTGAAAAACTGGATGTCTGGCTACCCTAAACTTAAACAGCATGAAATAATATAATGGATGTTTCTCAAGTTGAAGTTATCTATACGCTGGAACTGTTATTTTTTCTTAATATTTTTCCGACAAAAACTACAATATATATTACCAATTCATCATTCTTGGTGCACATATTCCACGAAAATAAGATACGAACTACTGTCATTCCCGTTTGATACGGAGTTGGTTAACTACATTGGGTTAGATTAGAAAGTTTTGTTTGTGTTCATCAAACAGCTGATTTAGTGTTCGAAAAGGTTATTTGGCTCTGACTTTCCCCTAGAAATTTCACTTGAAACTATTAATAAAAAAAAATCATATAATAATTAATAAATGATATTTCATATAGATAAAAAAATTACATCAGCCCCCTCCATCATCCTGAATATTAATCGTTATCAATCACCGAAGTTAAAGAGGGTAGACGTACTAGACGGTTATAACGTCACAGCATGAAAAAATCACGCTAACCAATTCATAAAATTCGGATTGATTTAATAGAAACTCTGAGATAACCTGCATTAACTAAATGCAAGGAACATTACTAAGTCATTATGTGAATTTATTTATTCTCTGTAGGCCCTTCTAATTTATTTGTTTTTATAACCATTACGATTACAACTAGTGCTTCTTACCTTCAGTCTCCTAATTTCAATTTGATTTGATTTTCTGACAAAGTCAAGTCCGTTTATTGGAGTACCTCTCCAATATATTTTTTAAGACTCGTTGGACAATATGAAATTTTGAGTATATTATATTCTTGTCTGCATATAAACAACTTCCGAAAATGCTTCTACACTTTAAAGCACTTCAACTGAGGAAATATCAGTAAATGACAGTCAACCTTCTCGCTAAAACTGCCACCTGCATTTGCTTACATTCAGAGCCGTGGTCACGTCATGGGGTGTAATGAATTGGCATAAATAATCAATCAATCTATATTCATGTGTGTTTTTCTAGATATGGTCCCGTAGTGGTTACTAGAAATGTCCTTGTAGGAGGAAGCTAAGATATTTATAATCAATTCTATGACTGATCTCTAATTAATGCAACTGTCGATGACAGTATTTACAAAAATTGTGGCGAAATTCTGGATTCTTTGTGTTACATATGCAATTATTCCAAATATTTTTATAATACATAAATATCATTTTTACAGGATGCAGAGGGATATGTTCTATTTTATTTACAAGATAAATTAAGTTGATATAATGAATATTGTTATTTATATTAATTAAAATAAGTCGAAATCATGTTTTAAGGGGTGACCATAGTTTATCCTGTGCTTGTCGGTCACGAGTCCTCAAGGGGTAATTACATGTGTTGGCTACAGAACACTACAGTCCATATTGTTCCTGATGTTTGTTATATTTTGCTTCATATGCAGGACATATACAAGTTATCATGTACTTGGTGTATGTATATTTTGCATTTGTGCAGTCGAGACTTCATCGTTTACCTTGCATTCAGGTTCGTGATTATGGGTACACCTTGGACAATGCTACTTATTAGTGTAGTGACGTGATGCATCCAAATTCCTGTAGTTGGCAAGCGTAGTTCGCAAGGGTGTCCCTGCCAGCCAGCGGTCAGCCAATCGGGAACTTTGAAAGCTCCACACGTTCCCGCCAGCCTCCCTTAAAAAGTCGGCGTTTCGCCGAGATGGGCAGAACAGTATCGACCAGCACATACAACAACATCTCGTCCAATCTTCTAGCCGTCCCATCAAGCCTCGCCGTCATCATTTGCTACCGCCTCGCTGACGTTAAGCTCCACGTTCAGCTACAACCATAAGCTCCACTAAGCTGTGGCCTTAGTCCGAGCTTCACCTATATTTCTCATGTGACACTTCTAGTGTCGCACCTTGTGGCTAATTACCAAATGAAAGAGATTAGATATTTTGTGTTGATTTTCATTTGTCCTGCCGTTGTTCCGAACTACAACTACTACATTAGTATGGCTACATACTTTATTTCTTATGTATAAAGTATACAACTTCTCACCTTTGCCATACATTGCTTTTCGAATGTCGCGCGTGTTGTGGTTTGGTTCGGATAAGCCAGGGGAATGAAACTAAGGCACACAAGATGTAACGTATACATGAATTAAATGTATACGGGACTAGAAGGTCCGGGGTGAGAGCCTGCGAGTGTCGTGGGTTGGAAGCGAAGGGCCACTTATACACACACAGATACACAGAAGGCTTCTGTAAGAGGCTAATGTGCCTGTGGCTCCAGCTCGTAATAACTATCCTCTTGTATCATAGTCTAGTGGTCACTGTGGTCGAGGCGCATATTAACAATTAACGATTCAAAATCATATTTCTGCTCCTGGATCTTCCATATTCGATCAAGCTTCCTCTCAAAATCCACCACTGACTTAGCATTCACCACACCCTCGGGCAGCTTGTTCCAATTATTCACCACTCTATTACAAAATGTATATTTCCTTATGTTCAACCTTGTTCTTTGTACGAAGATCCTTTTATTATGTCCTCTTGTCACTA
The DNA here is from genome assembly GCF_046742065.1 of Oratosquilla oratoria. Classification (NCBI taxonomy): domain Eukaryota; kingdom Metazoa; phylum Arthropoda; class Malacostraca; order Stomatopoda; family Squillidae; genus Oratosquilla; species Oratosquilla oratoria. The sequence continues at coordinate 58,579,743 of NC_134800.1, forward strand.
TCTCAGACTGCCTCACAAATAACCCTTCACTCACACCTTCATCATACACTGCAGTTAATATTTTAAACGTCTCAATCATATCGCCTCTAGATCTTCGGTAAGAGTTGGTAAACCCAGCTTCTTTAGTCTCTCTGGATATGGAAGAGTCCTCAAGCCCGGTACCATCTTCGTTGCTCTCCTCTGTACTGCCTCAACTGCAGCTATGTCCCTCTTTTTGTATGGGCACCACACTTGGTTTGCATACTCCAAGTGTGGTCGAACTAAACTCACAAATAAGGTCTTAAACATAGTCTCATCCATAGCAGTGAATGTTCTTCTAATCAGACCAACCATCCTATTTGCTACATTGATCTTCTCAGCCAAATGTCTACTGAAATTTAATTCATCATCCACAACAACACCCAAATCCTTTTCCACCCTCACTGCATTTAGTTCTTCTTCCATTATGTAATGAAAGTTCTCTATGCCTGTCCTCCCTACTCGCATTATTTTACATTTCTTTGGATGAAACCTCAACAGCCACTTTTCCGACCAGCTCTTCATTCTTTGTAGATCTTCCTGTAGCTTCCTCTGATTTCTCTGTATATCTTTGTATCGTCTGCATAAAGAAATATCTGACTGTTTAATATAGTGTCTGGCATGTCATTAATGTATATAACAAACATAAACGGCCCGAGTACTGAACCCTGAGGCACCCCGCTAATCACATCTTTCCATTGAGACACTTCCCCATTCACTATCACTCTTTGTTTTCGATCTTTTAGAAACTCCTCAATCCACTTCAAGACTTTCCCCTTGATGTTATAACTGCTGACTTTTCCAATTAATCTCCGGTGCGGCACCTTATCAAAAGCCTTCATGAAATCGTAGTAGGCTACATCAAATCCTCCTCCCATATCCAATATCTTTGTCCATTCTTCTATTACTGTGATCAGCTGAAGCACCGTTGAGCGTCCATTCACAAATCCGTACTGCCTTCCACTTACTAGTTTATACTTGCTCAAATTATCTAACACCTTTCCACGTATTATCGATTCCATCAGTTTACAGATAACACAGGTCAAACTTACTGGTCTATAATTTTCTGGTTCACTTCTATCTCCTTTTTTAAATATTGCTGTAATATTAGCTATTTTCCAATCCACTGGTATCTTACTGGTCTGTAGTGATGAGTTAAATATAAACTTAAAGTGGGTTGATGATCTCCGTTTTCACTTCTTTCAGAATTCTAGGATGTAATCCGTCTGGGCCGGGTGATTTGTCTCTCTGTAGTTTGTCAATTGCCTTACCTATTTCCTCGTCTGTGAATTCGAATGGTGGCATTTCAAGTACATCTTTAGCAGCGAGAATAAGTATCTCCCCCTCTGGCTCTTGTGTGAACACAGAACTGAAAAATTCTGCCAAAACTTTCGCTTTCTCTTTGTCATTTTTAGTTCTCAATGTTTTCTCTGCATTCATATACAGTTCCCTGACACTTACTGACGATTTTGTCTTGGATTGTATATATTTCCAGAATGCTTTAGGGTTCTCTTTCACATTCTCTGCTATTGATTTCTCCACTCTTGTTTCCCATCTCACTTTGTCGTTAGTTTGTCTGTAGCCTTCTTGTACATAGCTATACTCACTTGTATTATCCTCCCTATTCCCCTTCATTTTGTTAAATCTAGCCCGTAACCTCTGCTTTTTTCTTTATCAATCTCCACAACTTAGTGTTCATTGGCAGATTCTGATTAGTCCTTTTCCTTGTACTGCTCTTGAATTGTCTTTTTGGAACACACTCATCTATAGCACTTTGCATCTTCAATTTAAATCTTTTCCACATTTCCTCCGTGTCTGCATTGTTCAAAAAATCTGTCCAGTCTATAGCCAACAATGCTTTTAATTTGGTAAAGTTAGCCTTTTCGAACATGTATACAAGTTTCTTACACTTTTTTTTCCCCTGTGGTTCTATATCGCACTCAAAATATACAGACCCATGGTCACTTTTTCCCAGTGGGTCCTTTACCTTCACTTTTTCCATGATAACATCATCAGTGAGAATTATATCTAAAATATTTCCACTATCTGTACTCCTGTATCTTGTTATTTTTTTTTTTTTACGTGTTGAACGAAAAAACAATCTCTCACTTTTTCAATAAAATTATGGCTTAACATATCCTCCCCCTGTATAACTGTCAAATCTTCCTAGTCAATGTTTGGTACATTAAAGTCCCCAACCACCACCTTGTGCCTTACATTAACCTCACTTATTTCCTGCAACAGATCTAGAAGATTATTATTATTTTCAACATCACTATTTGGACTCCTATATATGGTCCCAAACAATACATCATCACTCCTACCTCTAATTCTAATAGCAATATATTCCTGCACTCTGTTCTCAAAAACAATTCGCTCATGTTGGATGTCCTCTTTAACATACAGTAACAGACCTCTGCCCACTCCTTGCTTCAAGTTTTCACCATAAATTTCATAACCCTGAATAATGTACTCTATTATATCCATTTCGTATATAAATATTTTTGCTTTAGATAGATAGATAGATAGATAGACTTTATTTGGCAATGAACCAATGTACATGAAGTGCAAATAATGACAAGAACACATGGTTCAGAATAAATAAAAGCAAATTGCCGAGGATAACACAAAAAGCATGTATGCTTATTTCCATTGTGGTCCTCATCAGATTGTTATTCTACACTAAGTCACACTGACAACATGCGTAGGGGGTTAAGGGGACCAGAGACAATCATGAGTAATACCATTCAGTACACATATGACACATAAACATTTTTATAGTTTTGCTAATATTACTAAAATGTTTGTACACATAGGAATATTGCAACCAAAAAATTGAGCACCATCACAAAAAGGAACATTGCATTAAGCAAAGGAACAACAAAATAATGTTAAACTGTAACAAAACATTATGAGTGAGTACTATATCAGAGTAGTACCATTAATGATATACTGCATTATTCTACAGTTGTATCAACATGTATGAGTGAGTACTATATCAGAGTAGTACCATTAATGATATACTACAATATTCTACATCTGTAACAACATGTAGTTATAGTGAATGCTACACTGCAGCTAGGGTCACCTATTAATTAAGTCTAACATTTAACCTGAATCTCAGGACGGAGTGGGCAATTAGTATGAGCACTAGGGAGTAGTACATTATAACCTGAAGCAACCAGAGGTAGGGTACAGGGGACCAGTACTCGAATGAGTAAAACAACAAGGAGAACCTCCTGTACTCGTATTGCAATGATTTGTGGAGGTTCTTTGTCTTCATTAATCTTAGCCTTCAATTCATTCAATTTGTCCTTACTAAAAACATCCACATTACTGAACATAACTTTAAATTCCTTCAGATCAATATTATGAGCACAATTGCTTTTATTGGTACAGTTCTTTTGTCTAATACTTTTAAGCCTTTTTGTTTTATTCGTACTTATTGCCCTTTTCCCTAATGTGTTGTGCGACCGGTGTTCCTCGTCATAGGGGTTTCTTTCCTCCTCAACTTCAATAGGTATCTGTTCCACGGCCTCCCTCTGATCACATAGAAGTTTTCCTGGAGATGTCGTGCCCTAGGAGACTTGCTGGAGAACTGATATTTCCCCTCCCCTTTCTCTCCAGCAACTGTCGTGCAAATTTAGCAGTTAGTTATAGTGCCTTATCGAGTTTAAGCATTCCCTATTTACGCAGGAATTTCACACCCCCGTCTCTTCGTAGGCCTATGATCGACGACATTACATATATTAAAATGTTAAGAGTGAAATATCTCAACCTCTTAAGTTTTACCGGTTCACCATATTGTATTTGTATTTTGGAGAAGTGTGATTAGGATTGGTATATTTCACCTAGGTGTTACCATTCACCCCCCCCCCCCCAACACCACCCCTGTGCGCTTGCCATCACTTGTCTAGGCTAGTTAGGATCATATAGTCCTTTCTCGTAACTAGTGACTACCTCAAAGGACTATTAGAAATAATTTAACTCCTGCCTAGACGTTGCATTGCATTCCTCTCGAAATTTGGCGATTAGAAAAAGGATCACCGAAAACAGTGTATCGGAATAGGCAGTTGGCACCACGCTAAAGGGCACCGGGCGTGATGTTAACATCACGTTCGTAAAGCAAGAGGTAGGCTAGGCCAAGATCTAAGAATATAAGGTCTAACCACTTCCGACCGAATTTCGAGGGAGTTGGCGCAGCGGGCCCGTGAACGTCACCTGGCTGTTCAAAGTGGGGTTAGCGGGTCCTATAGCTGTCAGTTGAAGCTGGTGCGTCGTTTAAGAAAGACGTTCCCTTCGCTCGCACCGCTCCACGCAATTAGTTATATTCTGACAAATATTATATAAAATATATATATAAATATATATAAAACATTATAGTTCCTGTCTATATATATGAATATATAATATATATATATATAATATATAAAATATTATAGTTCCTGTCTTCCTTGGCGTTTCACAGTTTTCTTCAGTGTTTCACAAAGAGAAAATGGACTCAGCCTAATGACGTCAGAAGCTGCGCAGAAGAATTCAAACGATCTGACCTGTATATTTAGACCTTGGGCTAGGCCACACGTCATCTCGGAGGGAGATATACCCCACTCTTCCATAGGGTGACTATCGAGAAGTTTTACACTTCAATAACGACTCGTTTCGCCATCGCTAACCAAGTAAGAGTAACTCATGTGTCTAGTGCCCCGGAGACTTGCTGAAATGAGAAATGTGTCTCATGCATTACCACAATGGGGTATTGGAACGTGCTTGAACCGTTTCGCGACGTGTTCTGAAATCAGAGTCTGCAAGACCAATCGGAGTTCATGCCGAATCCACTCCAGTGATTCAATACCCAGGGCATAACTTTTAATCAGTGCGGTGAGATCTGGAAAAATGAAACAATCGGAAGCGGTTCCCCTCCCCCGCTGAAGCCCCCCCCCCAAAAAAAAAATGCCTTTAATTAACATCCCGTTGTCAGAGAAGTATTTGCTTTATTTTTTTTTTCTTAAACCGACCCTCCTTTTAATATACATCTAACGTATTTCGGATTTAATTGACACTGTCTGAAGGTCGAACCGGACCTGTAAATATTCATATGACAGCGTCATGGTGGTGTTGGAGCGCAATAATTAATTATTGGCTTACGTCGGTTTCAGTTAGATAGAGCATCGTACGATGGCGTCACGATGGCAATGAATGCTGATTGGTCGAGGTGATCTTGTGCGATGCTGAAGAGATTGAAAACATATTTAAGAAACACCATGGGTCAAAAACGGCCTTGCGCTGCTCGCAGTGCACAATAAAATTGTAGTTAAAATAGAATGTCATCAAGGTGTTTTCTGAAGAAAAAAACAGGAGGTTCATATTTGTGTGAACTATCATCACCAATGTTACAGTATATGAAATATATGAAATACGGTTAACACTTTCATAAATTTTTGTTTATATTTCTTTATTTTATTTTATTTTATTTTATTTTTTGCCATACTTGTATACTACTTTTCAAGAAGAGCCATGTATGTGCGTGTGTATAATTTTTTTTACCATTGCAATCTAATTTATTGACCATTTCCTCTATATACCTTTGCAAATAGCTTCAAAATGCTTCTAAAAATATTTAAATTTCAAATCCCCCAACTGATTCGGGTCGCTTCGGTCGTTATCGCTCGCTTCCCACTCATACATAGCAAGGTCTAAATATACAGGTCAGACCGTTAGAATTCTTCTGCGCAGCTTCTGACGTCATTTGGCTGAGTCCATTTTCTCTTTGTGATACACTGAAGAAAACTGTGAAACGCCAAGGAAGACAGGAACTATAATATTTTATATATTATATATATATATATATTATATATTCATATATATAGACAGGAACTATAATATTTTATATATATTTATATATATATATTATATAATATTTGTCAGAATATAACTAATTGCGTGGAGCGGTGCGAGCGAAGGCAACGTCATTTTCCAACGACGGACCAGCTTCAACTGACAGCTATAGGACCCGCTAACCCCACTTTGAACAGCCAGGTGACGTTCACGGGCCCGCTGCGCCAACTCCCTCGAAATTCGGTCGGAAGTGGTTAGACCTTATATTCTTAGAACTTGATACATAGTTTAGCCCCCCCCCCCTCCATTTTATTTTCTGGATCCGCCACAGATTCCGAGACATCACCAGCATCCTGTTCAACCAAGGACATCCACTCATTTGAAGACCTTAGCCGGAGAGGCTAAAGAAATCAATTGAGGTATGTGGTGTTCATTAGCTAGGATTTAGAGCGCGCAGGGCTAGCCAGGTAGGATAGCTTAAGACATAAGTGAAATTTGCCCAGTTAATTGATTTTGGATTCATGATGAATAAGTTGCATGTTACTGTTTGTGGAAATATTTTAAATAATAAAATCAGTGTAGTATGTTCTGTTTGATTTACATGAATTTGATCCCCTATTTGATCACACGCACGGAGAGGGATTGTGCGTGGACTCTGGCTCCCACTGCAGCTATCTCCCTTCGCCAAATTCCCACTTTCCATTGTCCAGGGATTTCGGGACAGTGGGCTTCTAACCAGCAATGGTACGCTGAGTAAGCCAGTTTTCTCAACTGAGCTCTTGTACTTTCACATTATCTGGATCATATTGCCAGACGATTTCATTCGGATATGGAGAAAGTTGATTTATCGTCCTGCCAAGGAATTCACCCTGAAGATGTTTCAAAATAACCTAAAAACAGGTTCCGACTAGAAATTGATTAGGTTCTTCATAATTAAAATAGTTCAGGATTCTCTGGAACAGAAGACCATAGTGGAAGGATGTTTCTTGTAGGTGTAACTATTAAATGCAGCCAAGGATGTTCATGTTCTATGTAAATATGAGGGTGGGGCTTAGGTGGGCGAGTCAAATTGCACCCCAGCTACAAACCTGCTCAGTTACCTTTCCCACCTCAACAACTCAGGGAGTATGAAGGGTCAATCTGACCCTATCTACACTGCTCGGTTTAAAAGTTATTTAGCAAGGCACAGTTCTTTCTCAGCAGAACACACATTAGGAACTGGTTTATCCCCCCCTGATAGCTTCTCATTTATCATATTCCAAGTATAAGTTTTGAGATAAATATGAACATATCAAATTCATCTTTAGAATGTACTTTGTCATAATGTGTTTTTGAAGCTGCTATTCTTCATTCTACTTTGTTCTTGCAAGACGAATTCTGTGTAGTGTTGTTTTGCCTCATCATGGAGTAAGAAATATTCATAACGATAAGAATAGGGTTAAGAAATACTCATGATTATGTGTCTTTATTCCACTTCAACTTTGGTTTTCACATTTAAAATCACAAGGGTGTCAATAAACACGGTTGACACACATACACACACAGCACAATTAAACATTCTTAATTCCATACCTGTGACTACATTCTCATTAACCCAGAAAAAAAGTGTTTAGTTTCCTTGTCATTTCAAACACACATTGAACCAACAATCAACTTAATACATGGGTAATGCCCAAGACTATACTCAGTTTACCTAAACGAGACAAAGATATTCTTCACTATCATACTAATATTCTTGTTTGCAATTCTTGGATTTCAATGAATCAAGAGTTGAGACATACTTTGAATTGTTTCCCCCATACATGGGAATAAAGGTCTTTATTTTATATAGTATTTATGAAATATGGTTGATAAAAAAAAAAAAAAAAAAAAAAAATATATATATATATATATATATAAATATATATATATATATATATATATATATATACATAGATATATATACATATATATATAATATATATATATATATATATACACATATATATATATATATATATATATATATATATATATATATATATATTAGATAAAAAAGTAATGTAATTAAATCTGAACATTGCTAAACATAAATTACAATAATAGGAAAGAGAAATTTGTCCTTGTTTAGTTAAATGAAATATAATTTATCCCATGTATAGTTGCCTGATCCAAGAAACTGGAGCTACCTGGTCGGTAATGCCATTACTTTTGACTCATTGCCTACTCAGTATGCTAATGCTCCCATGTTAGTGTAAATATATTTGTTTTGAACATGGTATTCAATGTTTTGTTAATGTGTTGTGATTAATCAATAATGCACACTGCGATACAGTTCATTCTGATCCTTGCATTGCATCCAATAGACCTACCCAATGCTTTCATGAATTATGCCATTTCCACATACTCAAGGTCCTTGGCTCAAACCTTCTTTCCTAACCAATTTGGAATATTTTCCCATGGGATATCCAATTGTTTCTTCTGACCCAGATTCAGACCTGATGAGCTTCAACATACTAAACCAGACCAGGTTCAAGCCCAATTAAATTCAACATGCATATCCAGTAATGCAGGCAATTTTTTCTTGGTCAAAGTAATGTCCTCGGGGACATCGCCAGTGGTATACTCGCCACTCATTATTTTCCACCACACACTCATGGAACACCTGGCACCGAATATAGTCCTTGACCAACCCCTCCTCAATGCAAAATGGGTGAGGTGCTGGTAGGATTGGTTTGTTCTCAACAAAATCGATACTCGGGATGAGGTCTTGGAGAGGATCTTCCTCCAAGAAAGGTCCTTCTGTCTCATAAAGAGGGTCTTGCAGAGGCACGTCAAGGGGATCCTCAAGAGGCTCTTCCTTCGTAAGGAGTGGGACTTGAGGAGGTTCTTCCTTCACGACAACAGGAGCTTGGGGAGGGTCTTCTTTCACGAAGACAGAAACCTTTTCAAGAGGATCTTCTGTTGTAATAACAGCAACTCTTTCAAGAGGGTCATCTGTTGTGATAACAGTGACTCTTTCAAGGGGGTCCTCTGTTGTGACAACATCAACTTCTTCAGGAAGGTCTTCTGTCATGAAAACAGGAGCCTGGGGAGGTTCCTCCTTCTTGTAGACAGGATCTTGCTCCACTGGTGGGTCTTGCTTTCTCCGGAGAGGGTGTACTTTACCCTCCTGCTGGTGCTTCACATGGACATGCCCTTGATTTCTATCCGGGGCAGAAGCTCCAATCTGCTGCTGCTTGTTGTTAACAGACTCATCCAAACGACGGAGCAAGTGCTGCCGATCAGGTTTTAGGGTTGTGCTGGGACCTAGCACCGTCATTATATCTTCAGGAGGGATCTGGTGTATGTGCAGTAGCAGTAACATGGAAAGAGTAGTTTTATGAATATGTCAACAAAGGATGGGTTAGGATACTTTTTTTTTTAATCCATATTATCAGTTTCTTTTTTACTAAGGATACTAACTGCTAAATGGCTAATGATAACTGTGAGATAGGATTTGCAGGCATTCAAGCTGGACTATCTAATCAAGAAGCAAAGGAAAATAGACATGCTTATACCTAAATAGAATGTCTTCAGCATGCAAAAAGCCGTATGTAATGCCTCCATCTCTTGCCCCATAAACAAGGTAAATGAGGAAGATGAGCAAGTAGATGAGCAAGGATGAGAAGAAGGAAAGGAAGGCAAAGGTGAAGAGGAGTTAAAAGATTAAGAATCTCACAGCCACTGCCTCATGCTTAGTTGACAAGACAGCAGCATGTATTGCTTTCAAGCCAGGGAAAACAAAAGTGAGTAGCATTAACAATAGCAAGTGTGACTGTACCTTTATTCTAATAATTATCTATTTAGTATGTTTAAGTGTGGAACATAGTTCACACAAATGAACAATTTATGCCTTTGACCTTTACATACATATACCAAGGGCTTTTCCCCCTAACAAGGGGGATGGAATGGGTGGGAATGGATTTATGCCTTTGACTTTGGCTACCTCCTTTGGAAGGGGAAAAAACCCTTGATATATGTATGTATGTTCAAGGGATGTAGCCAAAGTCAGAGGCTTTGACCTTTGAATATGTGTATATATTACCAAACATTTGATAGCTATCATACTCGGTGGGAAAATGAAATCATGGACTTAAGAAAAGAGGTCATTGGTTTAATTGATTGTTTATCTAAGACTAACCACGAAATTTCTGACCTGAAAAAAGCTAACTTGGATCTTACAAACGAAATTAAAGAAATGAAAAGAGACATAAATGAACTGAAGAATGAAAATGAAAAGAAGAAAACTAATGATAATAATAGCGAAAATCTAAAGCAAGAAGTGAACAACAAATTCCAAGAATTGACACAAAAGATCGAAGAAAACTTAGGTGGGGACAGTATCCAGGAAATTAAGAAGTGGAAAGAAAATATTGAAAATAAAGAAATTGCTTTCAAAGAAATAGTCAAGCAGCAAATGCAAGATAATGCAAAAGACACAATCATTCAAGTGATTAACGAAAAAGCAAACTGGGTCAGGGACACAGTAGATAGGAAGAAATGTATTGTGGTTTATGGGCTTAAAGAAAAACAAGGATTGGCGAGGTACATGAGAGAAAAAGAAGAAAAAGAGACAGCAGTAGAAATCCTTAATGAAATTCAGGGGGGAGATAGTGATTCAGGCACAGACTTAGAAGAGACTTACAGAATTGGTCGCTATACTAAGGATAGGAATCGACCTCTAAAGATAAAACTAAGGTCACAAGTGGTAGTAGAAGACATATTTGAAAAAGTAGGTAACTTGGCAAAGAGTGAAAAATACAATAAGATATGGATAAAAAGAGAAATGAGTACTGAGGAATTAGAAAAAGAAAGGGCGCTAAGAGAAGAAGCAAAGGAAAAAAACTTGAAAAGATCGGAGACAGAATGCAAAGAATTCCAGTGGAGAGTAATAGACTTGAGATTAAGACAATGGCGCTTCAAAACGAACAAAACAAGGGAAGAAGAAACCAGGGAGAAGGAAGAAAATTAAAAGTGGCCTATACCAACATTGACGGACTAATTTCGGGACTGAACGAACTCAATGATTATCTGTTAGAAGCAAAACCAGACATAATGGGAATTGTAGAGACTAAACTAAGAGGTGAAATACCATCCACTGTTATCGGACAAGGTTTATACAACTACTGGATAAAAAACAGGGACAAGAAACAGGGAGGGGGAATCATGTTCTTGGCCAAGAAAGACCTAAAGGTGACAAAAATTGCAGAGGGCAAAGGTAATGCTGAATTGATCATGATAAAAGTCGAAGGCAAGAATATGAAGAGTAGAAAGTTTGTGGTGACTTATGTGCCTCCAAAAACAAGCGCTTGGAAAGAAATTGAACATAAAAAAATGCTAGATGACACAAGAAAATCACTCAATGAGATACTAATGGGTAAGGGTAATCTGGTAGTTATGGGGGACTTCAATTGCAAAGAAATTTGTTGGGACAGCATGACAGTGCAAGGAGGAGATGACTCGTGGGGCAATGTACTGCTAGATATGACCATGGAGTACACAATGACCCAATGGGTCCATGAAAACACAAGGTACAGAAATAATGAAGAGCCATCGAAACTAGATCTAATATTTACAACAGAGCCTGAAATAGTGCATAAAGTCCAGTATGAGACACCAATTGGAAAGAGTGACCATGTACTCATCGAAACTATACTAAAGGAAGAAATAGACATAGAGAGGAACGAAAAGCATAGGAAAGGAAGACTGAGGTACAACAAAACAGACTTTACAAAACTAAAGACATTCTTCCGGAATGCAAACTGGGAAATATTTTACAGGGAAGAAACAGCAGTGGAAGAGAAATGGAATATATTGATGGAAAACTACAATGAAGGGGTAAACAGGCATGTACCAAGACAAAAGCGAGAGAGAGAGTACATTAAATGTTGGTTCAACAAAAGATGCAGTGAGGCAAAAGACAGAAGGGACAAAGCTTGGAAAAAGTGGAGAAAAGACAAAAAACAAAGCAAATGGCAAATTTATGTTAACTATAGAAATGAGTATGTTAATGTGAGAAGAGAGGAGAAAAGGAACCATGAGAAGGATATTATAGACAAATGCAAAGAGCAACCCAAACTATTCTATCGGTATGTGAATGGTAAACTTAAAAACAAACAGGAATTGGTGAAACTATGCCAAGGAAACATAGAATACACAGAAGATTTAGAGATGGCCGAAGTCATGAACAATCACTTTAAATCTGTTTTCACCAGAGAGAAAATACCGAATTGTGACATAGACGAAAACAAGAAATCTCCCCTCATGAATGAGTTTACAGCATCACTAAAGGAAATATCAGAACATTTATCAAGGCTGGATGTCAGAAAATCACATGGCCCGGACGGTATTGCAAATTGGATTCTAAAGGAGTGCAAAGAAGAACTAACAGACAAAATACACATCTTAATAAACAGCTCACTCAAAGAAGGAAAGATACCCGAGGACTGGAAAAACGCTAACATTGTACCAATACACAAAGGAGGAAACAAAGAAGAACCCACCAACTATAGGCCAGTATCACTAACAAGCACCATTGCCAAAATTTGTGAGAAAATAATCAAGAATAGATGGGTAAAACATCTGGAAGACAATGACATATTAAACCCAAGACAATTCGGATTCAGACAAGGAAGATCATGCTCCACAAACTTAATATGCTTTTACTCAAGACTAATAGACATAGTGCAAGAAAGAAATGGATGGGCTGATTGTGCATTCCTAGACTTGCAAAAAGCCTTTGACAAAGTACCACACAGAAAACTACTAAAAAAACTGGAACACATAGGAGGAATACAGGGAAACCTACTAAAATGGATAGAGGACTTTCTGACTGGTAGAAAGATGAGAGTAGTGCTCAGAGAAAAATATTCAGACTGGAAAGAGGTGATCAGTGGAGTACCGCAAGGATCTGTGCTGGCACCAATAATGTTTGCTATCTATATGAATGACATGGATGAGGACGTGAACTGCTACATGAGCTTCTTTGCCGATGACGCCAAACTGCTAAGGAAAATAGAAACTGATGAGGACTGTGAAGCACTGCAAGAAGACCTAAATAGGGTATGGAACTGGAGTCAGAAATGGGAAGTGGACTTTAATACTAAGAAGTGTAGCATAATGGAGTTTGGAAAAAGCAAAAACAGAATATCAGGAAAATATACAATTGGAACCAAAGAAGTAAAGAAAGTAGGATCCGAAAAAGATTTGGGAGTAATTATCACGAACGACCTGTCCTATGATATACAGATTAACAAAATTGTCGGGGAGACTTACAATTTGCTAAGATCAATAAAAGTGGCGTTTACATACTTGGACGAAGACATGATGAAAAAAATATTGGTTACATTGATAAGGCCTAGATTAGAGTATGCAGCGACATTGTGGTCCCCCAGTACCAAAAAGAATATAAAGAAAATAGAAAGAATCCAAAGAGCAGCTACAAAAATGGCACCTGCACTTGCAAACCTATCATACGAAGAGAGATTGGCTAAACTGGAGTTACCGACACTGGAGCAAAGAAGAGAGAGAGGTGACCTATTGACCATCTACAGAATCATGAAAGGCACAGAGGTACTCGATAGTGAGAACTTACTTAACTGGGACAAAAGAAACACAAGAGGACATGGAAAGAAAATAAAAAAACATAGCTATAGAAGAGAACTGAAGAAAAACAGTTTTCCTCATAGAGTTTTGGACACTTGGAACAAACTGGACAATGAAATAGTATGCGCAAAAACCATTCATGAGTTTAAAAACAAACTAGACACTGCAAGATACAAAGGCGGGACAACACGAGCATAGCTCCCCTTCCCGCAAAATACAACTAGGTAGGTAAATACAAATTCAACCTACATTTTACATGCAATACTTTCACAATACTGTACTGCCCAAACTGGGTTCTACTGTATGCTAGAATATATCTTGCCTTTCAGTATGAAAGAGAATCATAACTATTTAGAACATGATTAATTATTTGTTGCCTTGAGTTTCACTAAGTAGAAAACCCACAGCCTGACAGTGGCTGGCAGTGGTCCTTGAGCTGTCCCACAGATCCCTCTGGGGAGAAACTGGAATTATGTCTGTGGTGTATTAGTGCGAGACTGTT
>NC_134800.1:58598723-58611223 GCF_046742065.1 Oratosquilla oratoria
TATGAAAAGAAATGAACAATATAGAAAAGGAAGAATGATGTATGAAAAAACAAACTTTGATAAAATAAGAGAATTCTTTCAAAAGGAAAACTGGGAAGAAATATACAAAGAAGAAACAACAGTGGAAGAGAAATTAAATATTTTGACAAAAATTTAGAAAAAAGGAGTGGAAAAGTATGTCCCAAGACAAAAACAAGAAAAAGAATATGTAAAATGCTGGTACAACAAAAGTTGTAGGGAGTTAAAAGACAAAAGAGACAAAGCCTGGACCAGATGGAAAAAAGACAGAAGACCTGAAAAATGGAAAATATATACCTGCTATAGAAATGAATATGTACAAATGTGCAGAGAAGAAAAGAGAAAATATGAAAAAGATATCATAGAAAAGTGTAAAGATCAACCGAAACTATTCTACAGATTTGTAAACAATAAACTGAAAAACAAACAAGACTTGGAGAAATTAAGACAAGGAGGAGTTGAATACACTGAGGAAATGGAAATGGCGGAAATTATGAACAAACATTTTAAATCAGTGTTTACAAGGGAGAACATACAACCTGAAGAGAACGAATGGAAAGAGAAAGTCCCCCCTATGGAAGAAATAAAAGTAACAAAGAATGAAATATTGACACACTTGGGTAATTTTGATGTCAGAAAATCGCATGGACCAGATGAAATAGCAAACTGGATACTAAAAGAATGCAGGAATGAACTGGCAGACAAAATACATAGCATACTAAATAGTTCCTTGAAAGAAGGAAAAGTTCCAGAAGATTGGAAAAAAGCAAACATAGTACCTATATACAAAGGAGGAAATAAAGAAGAACCTACCAACTATAGACCAGTCTCTCTAACAAGTACAATAGCAAAACTTTGTGAAAGAATTATCAAAAGTAGATGGGTAAAATACTTGGAAAAAAACAACGTACTAAATCCAAGGCAATTTGGATTCAGACAAGGACGATCATGCGTCACCAATTTAATATGTTTCTATTCAAGACTAATAGATATAATACAAGAAAGAGATGGATGGGCTGATTGTGCATTTCTAGACCTAAAAAAAGCTTTTGACAAAGTACCACATAAGAAGTTGCTTAAGAAATTAGAAACTGAAGGAGGAATACAGGGCAAGCTACTAAATTGGATGGAGGACTTTTTGCAAGAAAGAAAAATGAGAGTAGTGATAAGAAACCAGCACTCAAAATGGAATGAAGTAATAAGCGGTGTCCCGCAGGGAACAGTTCTGGCCCCAATAATGTTTGCTATATATATTAATGATATGGATGAAGGAATAGAAAGCTATATGAGCTTCTTTGCAGATGATGCAAAACTACTGAAAAGAGTGAAAACTGAAGAGGATTGTGAATCACTACAGAGAGATCTAAATAAAGTACAAGAATGGAGTAGGAAATGGGAGATGGAGTTCAATACAAAAAAGTGTAGTATAATGGAATTTGGAAAAAGCAAAAACAGAATAACAGGAGCATATAAATTGGGAGAAGAAGGAATAAAAAGAGTAGAAAATGAGAAGGACCTGGGAGTCATTGTTATGAATAATATGTCACCTGAGAAACATATAAATAAGATTTTCGGAGAGACTTATAATCTAATAAGAACGATCAAAGTTGCATTTACATACCTGGATGAAGAAATGGTGAAGAAAATCCTAATCACCCTGATAAGACCAAGATTGGAATATGCAGCAACGATAAAGATTGGAATATGCAGCAACGATATGGTCACCAAGTACAAAAAAATGTATAAAAAAACTTGAAAGAATACAAAGAGCAATTACAAAACTGGCACCAACACTCTCAAAACTAGCATATGAAGAGAGACTAGAAAAACTTGAACTACAGACACTAGAGCAAAGAAGAGAGAGAGGAGATTTGATAGCTATTTACAGAATCATGAAAGGCATAGAAATTACTGATAGAGAGAATCTGATAAAATGGGATGACAGAAATACAAGAGGACACGGAAAGAAAATAAAAAAAGACAGCTATAGAAGAGATTTGAAAAAGAACAGCTTTCCTCACAGAGTAATAGACAGTTGGAACAAGTTAGATGAGAAAGTGGTGTGTGCAAAAACAATACATGAATTTAAAAATAGTTTAGATAAAATGAGATATGAAGACGGGACCCCACAAGCATAGCTCCCCTTCCCGTAAAATACAACTAGGTAAATACAACTAGGTAAATACACATAAATGCATACACTGTTCATACATTTTTTTTTTTTCTATATACAAGCATAATCTATACTGGAGCCCCAATTATTAACCAAATTCTTTTGTTATGTAGGTAATTGTCAACCCATAGTTACTACCAAAATTAATCATTTTCAGTATGAAATATGAAAATTTGCTACTAAGTTTACATTCTGTGATAAAAAATTAGTACAATATGGTGAATGAGTTTGTTGAGGACATTACTTGCCACTTGCACATTAACACAGTGTGCTCACAGTTCACTGTTCCAAGTTCAGTTGATTACATGAATTTAATTTTCTCCAGAAAACCAGTTCATTACTCAATTTGCCAAAGAGTATCATTTAAGTGATGCACTGTCCTCAAACTGTGAGAATTATACAATAACATCTATCCCCTCTAATGTGGTGATGTAATTCAGTTATCAGCGACTTAGAATCTGTGATGCACACCTCTCCCATCCTCTTCTATGAATTGCATGACTGCCAACCTTTGTCTCATCACTCCTGCAAATACCTCTCACTCATCTTTCCATCTTCTGTCTGGTTCCCTCTTTCATGATTGTCATCTCACAGAATCCAGTCAGTGACACATTTGCTCTATCTACCATACTCGTTTCTAGCTACAGTATTCTAATGCTTTGACTCTGCTATCCCTCTTAAGAAAGAATTAAGATCTTTGTATATGTATTTCAACAAACACCAGACATTTCATTCATTTGAAGGGTGGATGCCCTGACTCAAGGGATTAAATGGTACATTGACAAAGACACCATACCTTTCCTGGATCCTGCGAGACAATGTAGTCCAGAGGAAGAGATTTCTTGAGTGGGGTGTAGGGGGAGTCTTGGACCAGCATAACCTGGTGATGCCCCAGTGGTCCTAAACTAACTCGGAGGTACTCATTCTTTTCATTTGCAAAGAGCATTTCCACAGCTGGATGTTAATATAAACAGGTTAGACTTGAGTATAATAAAGAAAACTGGATAGATCACATCCAATGAAAATAAAGTTCAAGTCAAAAGCCATGTCAGATAATCAGCAAGTTTTGGAAATTAACAAGAAAAAACAAGTTAAAAACATCTAGATCAGCAAAGATGGTACTGTAGATGAGTGAGCAAAGACATGAGATGTAGTAAAGAAAGCCAGTGACAAAAATAAAATGAGGAGAGCAAAGAAAAAAAAAAAAAAAAATTCCGGAGAATGTTATCTAAAGTAAGAAAAGGGCAACAAAGTACAGGAAAGGAAATTCAGAGTAGCATATAATTGGTTTGCTACTGGCCAAGTGAGAATTTGATGATTACTTGGTGGTAAATAAAACTGATATTTTGTGCTTAGTAGAGACCAAACTCCCAAGAAATATTGATCTACAGTTGGGGAATGATAGGTACATCACTTGGAGAAGACAAAATGGGTGGTGGTGTGATGCTTATTGTGAGAAATGACAAGGATGATGCAATTAATATATTTACCTATAAACAGTCCATATAAACAATAATATAAGTAGACATCTTTCTTACCTTCATATTCCCACAATCTCTCCACAGGTCCTGTTCTGCCTCTGGGTACATGGGATTCATTGAAAGACGGACCAGTTACATTCATTTCAATGCCATCCTGTAAAAATATATATATTTTTCAATTAAATTTGAGGCCTTGCACATTTATCCACTTACGGTTAGTGTACTCTACTTCATAGATATTACGTCCAAAAGAATGAATACATCTGCATGCCACAACCTGCAGATGACACAATGTACATACATACATATACCAAAGGCTTTTGTCTCCCTTACAAAGGAGGTAGCCAAAAAACAAAGACATAAAAACCACTTCCACCCAGTCCATCCTTATCACACTTCATCCCCCTCCACCCTCTTCCCTCCCTCTTATCTTGGCACCTCTTGGGATCATATACATTGGGAGAGGAAGAAATAAAAGAAGTGGACCTAAGAGTCATTATTATGAATGATTTGTCCCCTGAGAAATATATAAACAAAAATTTTGGAGAAACTTATAATCTAATAAGTTCAAAGTGGCATTTACATACCTGGACGAAGAAATAGTGAAGACAATACTAGTCACTTTGATAAGACCAAAATTGGAGTATGCAGCGACGACGTGGCCACCAAGTACAAAAAATGTATAACAAATCTTGAAATAATACAACGAGCTATTATGAAATTGGCACCAATGCTCTCAGAGCTATCATATTAGGAGAGGTTGGCAAAACTTGAGCTACAGACATTGGAGACTTAATAACTATTTATAGAATCATGAAAGGCATGGAAATGATTGATAGAAAGGATCTAATAAAATGGGATAGTAGAGATACAAGAGGACATGGAAAGAAAATCAAGAAAGACAATTATAGAAGAGACCTGAAAAAGAACAGCTTTCCCCACAGGATAATAGACATTTGGAACAGGTTAGATGAGAATTTGGTGCGCGCAAAAACGATACACGAATTTAAAATCAGTCTAGATAAAACGAGATATGGAGACGGGACACCACGAGCATAGCTTCCCTTTCCGTAAAATACAACTAGGTAAATACATAACCCAAGGGCATTTTCCCTCTTACAAGAGAAGGATTGAGGAAGTTAGTGACAGAGTTTGGGAGGGTATGTGAAAGAAGCAAGTTGAAGATAAATGTGGGCAAATGTCAGGTGATGAGATGTACAAGGGGAGGAAATGGCAGCAGAATGGAAGTGAGTATTAAGGGAGAGAGACTGGAGGAAGTGGACAGTTTTAGATACTTGGGTGTGAATGTGGTAGGATAGTGAGGAGTGGAGGTGAAGGTAGAATGTCGATTGAGAGAAGCAAGTAAATGCCTTGGGAGATTAAAAAGTGTAATGAGAAACAGACATTTGGTAATGGATGCTAAGAGGGGATTGTATGAATGTCATTGTGCCAACAGCACTGTATGGGGCAGAAACATGGAACATAAGAGAAGAAGAGAGAAGTTTGAATGTGTTTGAGATGAGGTGCCTGAGAAGTAGGATAGGGGTTACTAGGCTGGATAGAATGAGAAACAAGGTGAGGAGGAGAACGGGGGTGGAAAGGGAGTTGAGAGATAGGATTGATGAAAGAGTATTGGGATGGTTTGGGCACATGGAAAGAATGAGTGAAGAAAGATTAGTGAAAGAGGTGTGGAAAGCAGAGGTGAAAGGAATGAATGTGAGGGGGCAACCAAGGATGAGATGGATGGGGTAAAAGGGGCATTGAAAAAGAGGGGAATGTCTGTTGAGGAAGAATGGGAGAGGATAGAAGATAGGGGTGAATGGAGAATGGACGTGTATGGATGATGCTGTGATGCATGAGGGGGAATGGGTGGGGGATGAGGGGTGAGGGTGTATGTGTGAATAATAAATTGATACAGCCTGAAGGGATTTCTCCCCATCTTCTCCTTTTCTGCATGAGGAGACGGAGAGGGGGGTCATCAATTTAATGAAGTGGCCTTGCTGTGGATGTGCTGTGTCTTGTGACACTGCTTCTGACCCAGGGCAATGGGGGAGATGCAGGGATGACCCGTCATCCAAGAGGAGCCAAGATATGAGGGAGGGAAGGGGGTGGATGGGAGTGGAGTATGTGGGGATAGAATGGGTGGGAGTGGTTTTTATGCCTTTGTTTTTTGGATACCTCTCTTGAAAGGGGGAAGAAAGCCTTTGGTATATGTATGTAATAATGTACTGGGGTAGATAATTGATTACCTGGAATCCTTGGAGAGTGATCATGACAGGGTCATGGTCAATGGGCCTACCATTCCATGTGGCTTCTACACGGTAGCGGAAGAGTCTGACAAAGCAAAGAAATGAAAAGTTGAAATTTTATTACTTTCATTCAGTTACTTTGTACACTTGCCCAGCCAGAGAACAAATGACCACAAGTTGGACTACTGTTCCACTGTGATTCAGTAGATTATTTCTCTTTTTTATAAGGTAAATATTAAGGAGATACTGAACACAAAGTCCATAATGTGACCAATGATGCACTGCAAGGTTTGTTGAGTGACAAGTTATCTATGACCATATGCATGTGCGTATGTGTACAGTATATGCATACTTATTGGTTATATCCTAGGTTAGTAGAGAAGCTGAGATAACCTTACATCGTTTGTGTATGATAAAAGGTAATACTGAAGGGGGAACTTACCCATTGAGTGCATCTTGCCAGAGCTCAGACATTTCATCGTTGGAACCAGGTGGAATGAGCTGGGACAGGTCAATGTCGGAAAAGTACTGGAGTGCATGGCTGTACAGAAATAAAGATAACCGTCAATGCAGGCATAACTGTGATATCAAGAAATATCCTGTCTACAGGCATAAGATAGTCACTAAAATACCTTGTTTATATAATAAACCCTAAAAAGAGCAACTAAGTGGACTTGATTTATTTACCTTATCCAAATGTAGTATGAGGGGTGATTTACTTTAGATTTTTAAAATTTGTTATGGCTATATTAGTATGAAGATAGATTATTATCTTATTGTGGGCCATTGTAATGTCACAAGAAATAATGATTGCAAAATAGCCTTTAAGAGATCAAACACCAATGAATAATCTTTTCTCTTCTTTAACTGCATTGCAAACCTAAATATTTGGAATAAAACACCTGTTCATGTTGTATGTTCAAAAACAAATGACACTTCTGAAAAATGTCTAGATAAGTACTAGGAATCCAACCCCAATCTAACTTATTTCTCAAAATCATGAGCTCAGTGGTTCTTAACCGTTCCCACTGTTTATACCACCTTTCGATTCACATGCAGTGACAGCAAAGCCATTTTAAAAAGAAGCTAAATACCCAACTGTTCACTGAATGCTACGAGCTAAACGAAAGGAGTACGAGAAACGACTACAAATCCTACAAAGGAGATATAAGGTGGGAGCCCTGCAGAATGCTGTGTCAGTAATGAAGCGGGACCCCAGAAATGGAAACCTCAAGTAACAAATAACGATTTCAACTGCATTTCCTTCTACACATATACAAGAACCACCAGTAAAAAATAATAATAATAAATAGAAAAAAAATCGAAACATATCTATAGGAAAGTCTGAGGATCCTTGCCAGCCGGCCTAGACAGCGAAACTCTAGGTAACATTCATTATATATTAGTAGATGGACCTACTTTTGTAAGACATGAGAAATACGAGAACAAACAAAACAACCTCATACTGAAAATGTAACAAGATGAAGATTGAAATGGACGGGACATGTTGCAAGGATGCAAGAAGGCAGCTGTCCGAAGAAAGTATTTAGTAGTGGATTAGTACATAGACAACGGTCCCTTCCTTAAAATAGAAGAAGAAAAAAAAAATAGATAGAAAATAAAAATAGAGATTTGTAGACGAGGACGTCCAGATATAGAACCAAGAGAATGGAAAGAGTTGGCACAGAACCATCCATGGCGAGACGTTTCAAAAGCAGTTAAGGACCACCTAATGGCCCGAAGACCAGCAGCAGAGTAAGAGTAAGAAGGATCTACTTACAAATTTGGAGCAGGATCCGTTGCTAGGGCTGTGTACAGGGCCTCGTACACTCGGTTTGGATCCGATCCGTGTATGCCATAGGCGTTGAATTTCGTGACCTGAAACATGTACAGGCATTGGGGAGGGGGGATCATCAAGATCTATTTATTGTATAAAGGTGTTTACAATCACAATGCAACTTCACTATATAGAAAACGGCCATTCCCTTACTACTGCAAATGTAAATTATATATATATATATATATATATATATATATGTATATATATATATATATATATATATATATATATATATATATATATATATATATATATATATATATATATATATATATATATATATATATATATATATGGGTATGTACGCATACATATTCTTTTATAATAATAAAAAACATCTTCGCATTCAATTATTTCCATCTACATAGTACAATTTCACGCACATTTATGTAGCTGGAAGTTACAAGCACATGTAAAAATTCGTACGCCTAACCTATAGTTTTAACTTCTTATGAAAAAAACAATATATATAAATTAATAATAAATCAATCATTCTATCTTGTACTTTGAAGCGTTCTTCATCAATGCAATGTTGAAAACGAACGCAAATTTGGCCTGGCGGTGTAAGGGTCCACAGCGGCAAAGCGTTAAATTGACCAATTCTTCAAGTGTTCGGTCTTAGATAGCACGCGGTAGAAAACGGGAATTAATATTATTATTTAATCTGGAAATAGTGAAAAAAAATATTCGAAAGGAACACAGCTTAAATCTTCACTCATTATCTCCCACACAATTTAACGTTGTGAAATGACCGATTCCCAAGTTTCACGGCTGGGCACGAGGCTACGCTAATAATGTCGACATTCTTGTAGTCGGTTCCCGCCGACTTTTGTTGAACACTGCAAATCTTCAGTTTGGAGAATGCCATTTCCTTCCTAGAGGTATTCTACTTTCTTGATATGCTCTATGATCTTGGAAAATCCACGAGATTCATATTTCGACGCTTTCATGCCAGAGAAATTTCTTGAACTGAAATTCCTCGCCGACTTAACCGCTACTTGCAATTCTATTCACAATGTTAAACTTTTCGAAGATGGTAAAGGTCCTCCTTAAAGGGGTTTTCACACTGGGCTATTTTCCCTCCATTTGAATAATTATATAATGATTTCGCTTACAGAAATCTAGACTTCTCTAAGAATATTTCAACAGTATGTCTAACATTCACATAGGTTTACAATATCTTAGTTCATCGTTCAGCTTTGCTATATATGGCGGAATGATTTCATATTTGGAAACTTAAAAAATCAAATATTGTAACCGAAGTCGTTTTCACTCAAACGAACTTTCAACGGTCGGCGTTGGTGTAGCCCGTGCAAGCCCAGTGTGATAACCCCTTTTGGGTTTATTTCTTTACGTCTAAAGGT
Organism: Oratosquilla oratoria; assembly: GCF_046742065.1. Lineage (NCBI taxonomy): Eukaryota > Metazoa > Arthropoda > Malacostraca > Stomatopoda > Squillidae > Oratosquilla > Oratosquilla oratoria. Next base: position 58,607,849 of record NC_134800.1, read on the forward strand.
GGCTTGTCTCATGTGAACAAAAGAAAGAAAAAAAAAACATTCTTTATATTGTTACGAAGGTGATGCAAGATTATGTAGGCATGTATTTGTATTACGTAGTTTGGTACTAGAGCGATTCATCATCATACGTCCGGCAGCGAGGGAATGTCAGAATAGGGTATCGTGTCAACCGTGTTTCCCCTCGCCCCACAAACCTCATAGATCCGACCCATAATGAGCTTCCATAAGATCATTTACGGGAATCTCGGATATTTGAATACATATATACTGTATCATTAATGCATTCTGATGTTACAATTATACATCAAATTGTTCAGATCTTGCATAATTTATTCAATGGGAGGGGGCCCAAAACTCGCATTTGTACTTTTATTTCTGCGGTGTGACTTAATTAATTTTGTTAACATTTCCTGTCAGTATTTGTGAGTGTCCTATATCTATACTGAGACGATCAGTTTAAGTGAGATGATTGAGGCAATAGACCTACAATGTTAAGCTGTAGTGTACTTCTGTTGTGATTAGATATTTCAAACCCTTCCTCCTTTCCGCAGGTTGCTTTATTTATTCCTTTTCTGTCCATCTCCGCATCCACGCCGTCCATCCATCTCATTCGAGGTCTCCCTCTGGGCCTTCTTCCAGGCATTCTACCCATCATAACTCCAAATTCCAAACACTGATGTTTAATTTTACATACGTGAAACTGCGTCATTCATATACTGGCATGTTCAAAACGTCTATTAATCAAAATGTTATTAAGGTTAAGTTCGTGGTGGATCATCAAGCCATTTACTTATATATTTTTCTTTGTAATTCACAAATAGTAGCTGCGTAGGTTTTAAGAAGACCAAAAAGTCATCAAACAGTACTGATGTAGCTAACAAACAAGCGTTACCCCCTTCATCTGAGGTATTTCCAAATGTCAAATGCCTGTTTATGTCATATTCAACTGGGGGGGCCAGGCATGGGAAGGGGGGCAGTTACCCCCCCCCCAGAAATCCCAGGTGTATCTGAAACTTTGTCGATCGTCACGTATAATTTAGTTATCTCTAAGTTACAGTATATGAGTATATCAGTGTATGATTAATGAAAATCAAAATGTAACCCATGTAGCCTATGAGGCTAGTTTGAAGTATGTATTATGACATAACCCTATACCATTAACCATATATGTATAATTTAATTTTGCACAAACAGCCTACGTTCTTGGGGGGGCGACCCCGGGGCCAGGGGCAGTGCTGGTTCTAACCGGTTCTTACCGGTATTACGCAAATACGTTTTTCTTCTCTCTTCTTTTTCATTTGGGAAAGATCTACTTTTTTCTATGGAATGGTTACGTTAGGTTACGGTATATTATATTAAGTTAGGAGTTATTGGATAATGTAAGTTTCATGTTAAATATCCGTGTTTGCGTGACTCTGTAAGTTTACCGGCTTACCTTGGGTGGGAGGTAGCTAATGGGTATCCTGGCACTGCCGGTCCACTTGTCTCCATGGATGGTTGTCTTGACTTTAAGTGGCAGAGAGTGTCGGATGGTTTCCGACTGGGCCTTGAAGAGAAGCACAATGTGCTGGCCGTGCCTGTAGAGGAACCAATAATTACACAATGGAAGTAGCATCGTTAGAAATATAATAATATTCCCACTGTTACTTCGATTTCCATCACTTTTCTGTTTCCATTGATATGATTACATATGTATATGAATATGCATGTGCTCCAATTACCCCTACACCAGCACTTCTCATACTATCCTCCTTAGATACTATAAAAAAAAAGACGATGCTCACGGTGACAGCTCAATCTCAACATATTGATTGTCGTCATTCAGGAAAAATATTTCGACCACTGCGGAGTGTGGATCGGCGACGCGATGTAAACAATGGCATCCGCAAAAGAGAGAAAGGAAAATTATATGTGTTTATAGAATTATCAATGTTACATAAATTCATAAATAGATATTATTCCAGGATCCCTTTTCGGCTCTTACGGAGAAGTCTACTCACCTTCATAATTCCAGAGGCCTAGGAAAGGCTGCCCGGGCTTCCCGCCAGGGTTCGGGGGGTCGTTGAAGAAGGGCGCCTCCACCAGGAACAGTAGTTCGTTCTGGCCGTGGCCCTGAAGGGTGAACTTGATGGGGGGATGGTCGATCTCTCCCCCGTTCCAGGTCTTCTCGATGTGGTAACTGATGGAGATGGACGTCGAGCTGGAAAGGGCGGTACGGACATGTTTATAACGTGAGGGGGGGGGGGCTTACGCCGTGAGGCGCTGAGTAGTTGCGGTCGAAGCCGCGGTCTATGAACTTTGTATATCCGTTTTAAGGACTGTTGGAGTAGCACGTCGCTAACAGTCACTGCAACTGGGAATCAGAGTGCGGGATTCGAACCCACGAATGTGAGGCAAGCATGCTTTCCATTACGCCGTCTGCCCACAGGCATGGACCTAAAGGTCTTTCGCTTTAGACTTGGTAACAATGTAGTGAGCACTGAAACAACTGGTTATTTCACGAGATGGGATAAACTTTATAGATAGGGATGAAAGGTAGTAAGGAACATGGAACTGCCTAGTGTAGGCCTTATGGTCTTTTGCAGTCTCCTCCATTCTTAAGGAGGATTGGACAAACGTCCAAAGGCCACATTCGACCTTTGTTGTATTTAATCTCTTTTCTTAAATGGCGGCCACGAACTCTTTTGAAAACATTTTACAGGTCACATAATTCAAATAATGACGTCGGCTCCCGCCCTCATGCATGGGTGAATTTCACACACAAAATTCCTGGAGCCTGGGGAGTAGCATTTATGGGATGAATAACCCGTCACCGACACTTGATCGTTTTTGACTTCGTCTTAAAGAATACGAACGTGCAAACAATACATATTAAAAAACTATGTTTTTTAATACTAATAAATCTTATCTACACATAGAGTAAAACGATATATTAAATTGTGTACTGAGTAACTTAATGTATAAAACAAATTAAACATTTTAAACAACGTAGAACACATATGCATTTGATAGTGATCAAACATGGTCCCTTGTGTGCGTAGCGAGGGTAATGTATCAAGTATAGAGTTGACGTGGGTTGAATAAACTTATAATGTCTTACGTAGGTAAACATGACGGAATAAGACAGAAATTATAACATCCATTTCGCTACATTACTACCAGGTCCCTCACAAGGGGGGGCTGCATATATCCTGGGGTGGCACATTTAGGGGGGGGGGGCGGCAATTCTAGTCTGGACATAGCGTTCACAAAAACGGACAAAATAATTATGATCTAAAAAAGGTCAAAGGAGCCCTGAATATATTACCGTAATATACGAATTTTACGGTAGAATTAACAGAATATGAAATATTTTTCCCTTATCCTTTCTGTAAT
>NC_134800.1:58613723-58618723 GCF_046742065.1 Oratosquilla oratoria
TGATAAAAAATAAAATTTTGGACTATTTCTACAGATGAAAATCAGGGCAAAAGAACATAAGAATGAAGGAGACTGCAAGAGACCATAAGGCCTATACTAGGCAGTTCCATGTCCATTATCACCTGTCATCCCCACCCATAAGTTGTTTTACTTTCTCTTAAAGGAACCTGTAGTTCCAGTGCTCACTACATGGGTTACTCAGCGGCTATCTACAAGAAAATAAACATCAAAATAACCTTAACAAGATAACTTTATAAACACTATAAGGCATCAATCATAAAAAGGTTAGATGGTTTGCATTCTGCACCCAGATAAAGCCTGGAGGTACAGATGACCCTTACATCTATTCATGTCCGGTGGAGCCCAGGGCGAGGCCCGGAGGCTGCACCTCTAAATTCCGGGAAGAGAGATGCAATGCAGGTGCAGAGATCCCCGGTCATAAAGAAAATAGCGACATGCGCAGTGACTGTCTTCTTATGGTTCGGAATGCGCAGCATATTGCAGGGGACAGCTGATTACATTTATCTTAGTTATCATTTCCATTTTTATTTATTTGTTTGTGTATCTTAATTATTTATTTATCCATTCCTTTGTCTATTCAAAATAGGCAAGTTAGACAGGTTACATTTGGTGAGATAACGCAGGTTAAGATTTTTTTTTTCTTGGCCTCGCCGTCGGTTCAAATACCAAGATGGACCATAACGTGGGAGCAGGTAACATTAAGCAGTGAAGGGGAAAGCGTCCGGACTCGCCTCCCGCCTTGCCACGGCGATCCCTGCCCGATTCCACCACCCTACACCGTCTCACCTGACCAAACCATAAACAAAAGAACCAAACACTGTGTCATCCCGCCCTGTATATGAAAGCGAGCGTGGCTGTGGTTGTATTTGCCTGAACGCATTGAAATTGAGTCTATTCACTAAAAATGATAATGTCAGATCGGCCCCAAGACTTTCTACAGTCTTGGTCTATGACTACGGGCGCCGCCCTTTGTGAGGGTTATACAGTGCATGCATACATAAATACTGCGTCTGCTAACTTTGAAAGATCGAAGAGAAAGAGGTGCTGTGTGATGTGATTACAGTATTCAGGTCATCAATGGGGGTAGATTGCATTGGCAGAAGATATCTCTTGATTAAGGATGGGAGGGATGGTCATGGGAACACATTAAGAAATACAGTTTTCCAAATAGATGCATAAATACTGTACTTGGAACAGCTTAGATGATATAGCCCAAGCTGGAACAATACATGAATTCAAATCTAAACATGATAATTGGAAATCAAGGATAGATTAAGTTGGAACTGTACATGGATTTGAGGCTAGTTATGAAATTAGAGAATAGGAGACGGGAGCGTTGTTCCTTTTCTGTATACTACAATTAGGTAAATACATATATTGAAGACGGTGGAAAAAAGATGGATCTATTTAAAAGTTTATTCCTGATGTATATGTGTACACATACATGCATAGGTACATACATACATACATAAATACATATACATACATAGGTACATACATGCACATACATATATACATAAGTATGCAGCAAAAATCACATAAACATGTGATTCTAAAAATGAAAATGAACATCATGATAGAGTAAGGCCGAGCGGTTTCGTCTCATTAGGGCATTCGTACTAATAACATGAAAGCACTCCGATTTTTTCTATCTTCATTTTATTTTATCTTATTTTTTGCATAAATGGGTATGCCTCAGCATATCATAGTACATCAGAAAATATTATTGTTTGAAAGTAAATGGAATTATAATTGATCTAAAAATACGCCACACTTTTTTAAGTCCCCTGGACGCGTTTGTGTCATCCTCCATTTTGCTAAATATGTGGAATCTATACTTTAGAGGCTTTTATCAGGCTGTTGGGTTAGGTTAGCTAGTTTCTCAGGTTAACTGTAGGCATTTAGGTGGCTAGAAAAAAAATTAGTTAGGTTTAATAGGACATGTACTGCCATACATTGGCTGGGGTTTTTCAAAATATCGCCGCACCGACGCAGATTTTAATAGATTATGGCGTGTTGTTTACATATAGATGGCGATACCGTAGTCTCAATTTAGTTTTCATGTGAATGGGCGCTTTTCCAAAGTGCGCGATGGCTTGTATGCATAAAATATCACCAGATCATCCAAGAAAAACAGATTAAGCAGAAATACCGCTTACTGGCGCAGGTCATTAAGTACAGAGAAATGTTACCTCAGATGGTGTGTGTGTGTGTGTGTGTGATTCACCATGGTCTTGGATCCCGGAAGAGCTCAGAGCTCATATATGACCGATCAATGGGTACTGCTGCGACCTTACACGTACACACAACCCTAACTCCCCGCCAACGAGAGTTGGAGTAACGACTCGCAGCGCAGCGATACTAAAACCATTTTAACCCCGAGTGGGATTCGAACCCGCCCAGGGCTGGTGTGTGTGTGTGTATGTGTGCGTATGTGTGTGTGTGTGTGTGTGTGTGTGTGTGTGCTCGCGCACGTACATCCAAGGATCTATATTCTTCCTGCATATGTCAAAATCTGGTGGCACATATTAAAGAGAAAAGACGCTATGGACAGATAGAGGAGGAGGAAGAAAAGGAGGAAAGAGAAAGAGGGAGAGGACTCTGATGTAAAGGGCATTGACTAGAAATAATCAGAGAGAGAGAGAAATTCGACATTTCTTCCTCCTCAGTAGCATCGCCTTTCCCGCCTAGCAAGTATCCTCGGAGACCAAATCTTATTTCTTATCTATTTGTCTATTCATCATATTTATTCGTTCATTAATTTTTTAGGGGGCGAGGGAGGGACCAAATAATTTAGAAAATAACGAAAATAACGGTCACCACTAACCACACCACGACACTCCCAACGCGACCAAGATTTAGCAGAGTGCTGATCATCATCATTCACCAGTTTGATGTTGATCAACTTCTGCTCTACGATCACCGCTTTGTGCTGACGACGATGATGAGGCAAACACGGGGGCAATTTCCCAACTCTCTGGCTGCCAAGATCTGCTTCATAAATGTTCTTATCACTGCCGCTAGGCGATTTTATTCCATTGGTGGGATACGACCTTCCCTTTGATTATATATAGACGAGAGGAAAACGGTACCAGAACAATGCCAAAGCATCGGATCGTCTATAAGGAGATCCAATCCCTTATTTGCGGCCGGAAAGAAGATATGATCCCTTATTCGGCCACACACTTTATAGATTTTCCTCTAGCTAAAGTCGCTAGAGGATTTTATTCAATCGGGGCTGAATATCCCCTCTCCACGTGATTAATTGATTTCTTTGGAGTCGTTCGCATCATCATTTGCATCATCATCATCACCAGCATTACTACTGACATCACCCCTACGATCATCATCTTTATCATTATCATCATCGTCATCATCATCAACTTTATCATCATCATCTTTATAATCAGCGTCATCATCATCACCATAGTCATCTTTATCATCATCATCATCTTCGTCATCATCATCATTGTCATCATTGTCATCATCATCATCATCATCATCATCATCATCATCATCATCATCATCATCATCATCATCACCACCACCACCACCACCACCACCACCACCACCACCACCACCCTCTCCCTCTCCCTTACCCTCTTTTTCCACCACTTACCGCTCCCTCGCTTCCCTTCCCGCCCTCCCCCTGGCCTCCCTCCCTCCCTCCCTCTAAGGACCTCTCCCTCTGACCAGTTCCCTCGAGGGAAAAGAGCCGGTGGGGGGAGGGGGGCGAGTAGGGTGAGGGAGGACGGGGGAGAAGGAGACGGGGGGCGGGGGAGGGGGCATCTGGAGGTGATGGGAGGACAGATCGATTATCCACCTACTTGGTAAATCTCAACCGAAAGGTTTCACGACCTGCGGACTGATATGGTCGAATTCTGGACGGAGGTATTATTTTCGGTCGAGTTTTTTTCCCTATTGCTTTGTTGGATGTTTGCTTATTTGTTCCTTTGTTTTTTTGTTTGTTCACGAGAAATATGATTCTGTACATCGAGGGAGAGATTTTTGTTTGTATACCCGAGGAAGTATATGGGATAATTACTTACACGCTACTTCAAATCATTCCAGAGAGAGAGAGAGAGAGAGAGAGAGAGAGAGAGAGAGAGAGAGAGAGAGAGAGAGAGAGAGAGAGAGAGAGAGAGAGAGAGAGAGAGAGAGAGAGAGAGAGAGAGAGACGAGAGAGAGAGAGAGAGAGAGAGAGAGAGAGAGAGAGAGAGAGAGAGAGAGAGAGAGAGAGAGAGAGAGAGAGAGAGAGGGAGGCATCCATTTCGTTGCCCAAAATCTCGCCAATCAGATCCTACCCCACCCTCAAAAAACAAAATAAAGCAATAAAATAAAAATATATATAAATAAATAAGTAAAATTGATTAATATATAAATATACAGATATATGAATAAATAAACAAGTAAATGGATAGATAAATAAACAGAAAATAAATGATAATACTAATAACAACAACAACAATGATTAATGATAATAATAATGACAACAATAATGACAATAATAACAATAACATTAATAATAATAACAATAATAATAATAATAATAATAATAATAATAATAGTAATAATAATAATAACAACAATAACAATTATATTAGCAATAATGACAATAAACAATAGTAATAATAGTAACAATAACAATAATAATAACAATAGTGATAATAATAATATTAACAATAATGATATTTCTTGACATGAGGCAGACTAAAATCTTTGAAGATATGATTAAATCCCTTCGTTGTGCCCCCTTCCGTCAGCCAGAACAAAAGCTATGAAGGACACCAGCACGCCAGAGACCATAAGGCATAAACAAGGCAGTTCCACGTCCTTTACCACCTGTCATCCCCATCCATAAAGTTGTCTAGTATTTTCTTAAATCGACCAGTAGTTCTAGAACTCACTACATAAAAACATAAGACTGGAGGAGACTGCAAGAGACCATAAGACCTACATTAGGTAGTTCCACGTCCCTT
>NC_134800.1:58623723-58626223 GCF_046742065.1 Oratosquilla oratoria
AACTGTTCCCTGGGGACACTTATTATATTCAATCTCCATTTCCTAGGTTCAGATGATCTAATTATCACTAGCTCTCGATGGTTCTTTCTTCATGTCTTCTATACCTTTTAGGTTTCTCTTGTATTCCATGTGTCATTGAATGGTCAGTAATTTCTTAAAGTAAGCTTCTTATGAGTCATCACCACTCTTGTACTTTTTTTCCCAGCTGATTTCTTTGCAATTAAAGTCGCCCATCCATAACTATTCTTCCTCTCGTTTCCATTATTTTAGTTAATGCTATCTTTGATAGAAACATACTTTTATGTGGTGACGCATGAGGCGTCCTTGTCACATAATTGAATCACAAATTGCCTTGGATCTTAGTACTCGTCTTCCACTTTTCATAGTATACCCATCTACTTTTGATAATTCTTTCACAATTTTTGACACCTTTCACGTTGTTATATCCTTCTATAGTTGGTAGGAACATAACTCTTGTTTATTTCCTCCTTTATTCTAATCCAATAATTTGCTTTTTTATCAATCTTCTACACTGTTGGGTGGCCTTCTTTTAAGGAACTGCTTATTATGTATGTATTTTGTCTGCCAGGTTCATTCCTACAATTCTGTTCAGAATCAGTTCCTGCTATTTCATCTGGCCCATGCGATTTTCTGACACTTACCATGTGTCAATATTGTATTCCTTCGTTATTCTATTTCTTCCATAACTTTTTTTCATGTTCACTACTCTCAATAGAATCTCTCTTTCTCTGTATATCTTTCCTCGTTTTTTGCCTTGAGCTTCAATTCTTTTCTGCTTTTCTGCCTCTCTTTCTCCTTATTCAACTCCTCTTGTCTTATTTCCATACCTTTTTGTTTTTTTCAGTTTTATTGTTTTACAAATCTGTCTTGGATAGAATTTTCTCTGCTGTTGTTGTGACCTGAATTTAATCTTAATTGGTCTGGTCTTATCTGTACATATTTTCCGAGTTTTTTCCTCAATTTCCTTTTTAATTTTCATTTCTATAACCAGTGGACTAATTTTATTTCCATTTCTTTCATTTTCCTTTTTTCCATTGCGGTTTCATCTGGGTTATGTTTCTCTTTTTCTTTTAATATACATTTCTTTTTGTCAGCTACATATTCTTTTTCTTGTTTTCTGTCTCATCACTTTAATAACTGAGTCTTCATTATGTTGTGTCAATATTCCTGTTGACTATGTCAGTGAATGTTATTCCCTTCTTGTATATTTTTCTCCAATTTTCTTGCTTCTGTAGCTATTTTCTCATGTTTTTCATTACTATTCTTCTTCAATTTCATCATTCTTCCTTTTTCCTATACTGTCTTTCTTTTCATATATTTTTCTTCATTAAGTTCCATTCAATCAATATGTGGTCACTTCTTACTCTAGTTGTTATATTCCATCCTTGTCAATTCTTTCAGAAAATTAGTCTAGTCTACCTAACTTACGATCTTCTTCATGTCCTCGATCACCTTGTTCTCTTGTATCCATTGTGTATGAATGGTCAGTAATCATCACAAGTAGAGTTTCCCCCCACCACTCTTTAAATCCCTGGAACATATTCTCGTCACTTTCTTCTGTATTGCTCCCATCTCTATTCTCTCTATCTTTACATTATTTAGTTATGCTATCTTTGATTCTCGCTAAGTCTTTTGTTTCACTCTCCTCCCATGCTGTTTTCGGGCAAAGTCTACTCCCTCCTCATTTCCTTCCATTTCTTATCCCTCGGTTTTCCTTCCCTACTTCTATCCAGAGCAATCTTCCCCCCCACCCTGTAAAAACTAGGCACTTTCTATATGACACCTTTCACGTTTATTATCCTTCTTTGTCAGAACATAACTCACCCCCTTGTTTTTTCTCTCTGTTTCTAATCCATAATTGTATGTATCATGGCCTACACTGTTGTGTGTGTGGTGTAGTGGTGGCCTGTTTAATGTGTGTGTGTGTGTGTGTGTGTATGTCGGTGTCTGTTTTCTGTTCAAATAATCATTCAGTGTGTGTGTGTGTTATCAATCATCTATATTTGTGTAAGATCTTAGTGTCTGCCACTTCATTGTGTTCTCCTGTTTCCCTTATGTTTTTCTTTAGATGTCGATCTATGTAATGTATACTCTCCAATAGAATCTCTCTTTCTTGACTCCTTTCCTCGTTTTGCCTTAGCTTCAATTCTTTCTGCTTTTCTGCCTCTCTTTCCTCCTATATTCATATATATATATCTATATATATACCTTTTTATATATGATCATTTGTTGTATATATATATATATGGATATATATTATATACATATGCCGTATATATATATACAATTTATATCTTAATATATATGGTCATATATATACATATATATATATATGAGTATATATATTTATATCAATTTCCATAATTTATGGTTCATCTTCCCGGACTAATGTTGGATAAGAAGAAATGAAATGCTTACCCATATATTTCATTTTCCCTCCTTGATTTCTTCTTCTTATCCAACACAATGGGTTCTTGTT
>NC_134800.1:58631223-58633723 GCF_046742065.1 Oratosquilla oratoria
CACACATATATATATATATATATATATATATATATATATATAGTCGATGCTAACTTACCCCAACCTAATCTTGTTTAGCATTAACTGCCATTGCACATAGAAGGTATGAACAACCACAACGTTGAAATATGGCGGGAAAATAATCTATTGCGTCACTCGAAATGTAATCGGATCTAAATTTTATATAAAATTGGGAGAAAGGATCCGCTGAGGAAAGAGTAATCATAATATTAATAATCATAGCAAAAAAGAGCTACCGACAAACGTGACTCCCTCTTTTCCAATACTATCTCGTTTTATTTTATTTCTCGACAAACTAGTTTGTTAAAATCAAAGTTAGGTTGATAAGATAAATTTTAATCAAATGAAAGATCATGTAAAACAAAATAAGAATAAACATGGATAAAATAAAATATATTTGGTATCTTAAATGCCACGACACGCAAAAAAAAAAAAGTTAATTATCTTGTGATGCAAATTATACGCATTCGTTTAGCTGGGAAGTATGCTGGTAAGAATATTTTATTTTTTATCATGTTATTATTGTCAATGGGCTTAAAATATCCCCAGCAGCGATGAATTCACTGTACCAAATTTCATAATATAACGAAGTCCTTTCTGAACGAGTGATCCTGAAAGTGAAATACTGAGACGACAGTTTTTCATTTATACACGAACGCAGCGAAAGTCGTTCTCAAATGATCTCTAGATGCCGACAGGCGATTTTAATTTAAACAAAGAAAAATCCCTAACCTTTGAGGATCAATAAATACGGCATGTGTGAGGGTCCTCAGAACAGGAACAGCAATTAAGCATTCTTAGCATTCCTGAATAAAACAGTCACCATGTTACGCAGTCATAGATGCTTGGAAATTTGTTTTGTTCTTTGACGCGGGGGTAGTTAGATATAAGTGAGTCATCTATGCATCGTTTACAGATGTAATGGTTAATCTGCGTCGAAAGTGGCTACAAATGAAAACAAAAGTGGAAAGTAAGAACAGAGTGTGAATCGAAGGACCGGAGTCGTCCTATGGTCCCTTGCTTGTTTATAAATTGAACATGAGCGTTAGTGTTGGAAGGCCATAAAACAGTCTACACCCCTCCCACGCACCCCAGGCCCAAGCCTCAGTTCCTCTTCCTCCTCCTTCTCCCTATTCTTCCTCTTCTGCTTCGTCTTCTCTTTTTTATTTATTTATTTATTTATTTATCTAATCATTATTATTATTTTTATATATATTTATTATTATTATTATTATTTTCTTGGTCTTAATCCTCCTCTCATTCTTGAAGCACTCAAGATGGCTACTGTATAAAAAAATATATATACAGTTGAGAAGTTTGCACATTTATATACCAATTATCGAGGACAGTAACCTGACATTAGATATTGAGAGTGGTGAGTTTGTAAAGAAACCACTCTTCGAGTTCAATTCGGGTTCGAATTTTCACAACATAAGAAATCGTTTTTGACTTTAAATTATTGCGGATATCCTATTATCGCGTACAACAAGAACATCACAGACCCACAGTCTGCTGTGACCAGTGCCAAATATCTGTCGATAGTGACACTGATTTTATCTAGAGATATAAACCCTAACCCAGGCCGATCCAAGTTTCCATGTGTTGTCTGCGAGAAAGGTGTCAGATCCAACAGGAGGCCATGACTCTTCCAACAACTGGTGACGGAGTTCGTGACGTATCGTCCAGTAGCAACGACACTATCCGCCGTGAGTTCGGAAGGCGTGGTCTGCATATTCTCCATTTCAACGTGTATAGCCTTGTCCCAAAGTTAGATGAACTCAGGGAATTTGCACGTGATACCAACCCCGTGGAGCTAGGCTTCACAGAAAACGGAGTTGGAGAACACGATGTCGAGAAATGAGATGACCGTTACACTTCTGTACCCTGGGAGATAGTGGACATAGGGTAATACTAGGGGAATAGCACAAACCAGCTGTAGACGTTTCTTTATTTATTAAATGTGCTAGAGTGTGTGTATAATGTTGTGGGAGTTCACTGTTGCTACTTGCCTTATGTGACCTGATCCTAGGGCAGCTGTCTCAAGAATGTCTTCATACTCTATTCAACTTAGTGTACTACGGTACTGTTAAGCCCTTCCCTCTAGGGATAACATGATTGGACCTGGAATCAATATCAAAACACATAGACCAATCATATTGCAATAAGGGGACGCTGATGTCGTCAGAGGGCTGCCAATAAGGCCTTTTAGGAAAAAGCCTTAGCTAGCAAAAATTAATTTTGTTTTGGTTTGCTCTGCTCGAAAAGGGGCCACCCAGGGTCCTACCATGCTATGCTAGTGTGTCCTAAGAAGTGAGAATCAGTTTCTGGACCTTCCTGAATATAGTTGTACCCGCAGGGGCAGTCATCGTCATGGCAGAGGTGTATCCTTGCACATTCGCAGTGATCTCGCGTTCAACGTCCACTATGACCCCTGAACAACGAGACGCTTAATGTCCTCTGAATCAACTTTCCTTGTCGG
>NC_134800.1:58638723-58648723 GCF_046742065.1 Oratosquilla oratoria
ATAAGTAACTAAATAAATAGAAAATAAACAAATAAAAGATAAACAAATGAATTGATAAAAGTCAAATACAAAAATGGATAAAACGGTAGCATTCGCATCAAAACAAAACAGACGCGCATTATCAGGTCGAAGACGCGTAATACGTACTTCTTCAGGGTCGTCCCCCTTCCCCATCTTCCTCAATCCCAACAGAACTTCCTCACTCCTCCAACTTCCCACTTCCCAAGCGATGACCCTCCCCGCTTCCCACTCCCAGTGCTCCCACTCCCCCCACTCCCCGGGTTCCCTTCCTGCTGGAGTTCGTTGTCCTTGCCCTCCTCCTCCTCCTCCTCTTCCTATTCCTCCTCCTCCTCCTCCTCCCACAGTTCGTTCGCTCTCCCCTCCTTCAGCTCCTTTCTCCCTCCCTCCTATCCCCCATCCCTTCTGTCGCTAGCGACTTCCTAACTTTCCTCTAAGTAACGACCCTAACATGACCTCCTGTGTGTGTGTGTGTGTGTGTGTGTGTGTGTGTGTGTGTGTGTGTGTGTGTGTGTGTGTGTGTGTGTGTGTGTGTGTGTGTGTGTGTGTGTGTGTGATTCACCATGGTCTTGGATCACGTGTTGGATTCCTGATCGACAGCTTTTACCCTCCCGGAAGAGAGCTCAGAGCTCGTATATGACCGACCTATGGGTATTACTGTGATCTTACACGCACACACACCCCAACTCCCCGCTCACGAGAGTTTGAGTAACGGCTCGCAGTGCAGTGGTACTGAAATTATTTAAGATCTGAGCAGGATTCGAACTCGGACAGTTGTAGCAGTGTGTGTGTGTGTATGTGTGTGTGTGTGTGTGTGTGTTTGTGTGTGTGTGTGTGTGTGTGTGTGTGTGTGTGTGTGTGTGCGTGCGTGCGTGCGTGCGCGTTCGCTTTCTTTCCAAGGCCTCGAGTCTACTTTCCCTTTCGAGAGGCCTACGGCGTCATCCTCCACTTTCACTCGCTCATAAGTCTGTCCTCGAGTACATGTAATTCACACATATACGGTACACATACAGTGACCCAAACGTCACCTTATCCAAACATTGATAATTATCAAACAATTTGCAATGAAATATTGCTGGAATACAAATAAATAATATAACACTGTTTAGGTAAGGTAATATTTATCTGGATTAAAAGTTGACATATCAAGAGTATTTGGGCAAGGCAAGATTTGGGACATCCTGTATGTGTGTGCGTGTGTGTTTGTAGCGCGACTGAATAGCTTCTTCATCTACTGAAGTCTACTTTCTTCATCTACTTCAGGCTACTTTCACTGGCCAGCCCTACCTTTTGTCCCTCCCTCCCTCCCGCCCTCCCTCAGTCTGGTAAATATTTCCTTCTTCCCAAATTTATGTTCATGGCCTCTTGTGGTTTCTACTCGTCTGATGACCATTTTCTTGTCTCTTAGATTTATTTCTTTGTGTATGTTTGTGTGTGTGCGTGCGTGTGTGTGTGTGTGTGTGTGTGTGTGTGTGTGTGTGTGTGTGTGTGTGTGTGTGTGTGTGTGTGTGTGTGTGTATGTGTGTGTGATTCACTACGGTATTGGATCACGTGATGAACTCATGCTCGACCGCAATTATCCTCCCAAATGAAAGCAACACAGCTTCTATTAATCCGATCCACATCTCTCTCTCTCTCTCTCTCTCTCTCTCTCTCTCTCTCTCTCTCTCTCTCTCTCTCTCTCTCCCTCTCTCTCTCTCCACACACACAAATATCACACTAAGTTCTTTCTTTGGAATTAAATCCTCGCCTCTGGAAGTCTTGAATGTTAGAATGTGTCACCACAATGAATTATGAATAAATAGCTTAAAAATATTATATATATATATATATATATATATATATATATAAATAGCTTAAAATATTATATACATACATATATATATATATATATATATATATATATAAATAGCTTTAAAATATGATATATATATATATATATATGTATATATATATATATATATGTACATATATATGTATATATATATATATATATACATATATATATACATATATATATATATATATATATATACACAAGTAGATATAAAATCATAAATGAACAAATGAATAAATATACAAATGAACAGTCATAAGTAAACAAACACATAAGATAAACATATAAATGAATAAACAAACAAACGAATAAATAAATCAATTACTTTCATTTTTTGTACTTCTAATTGGTTAGATTATCCTTGCCTCCAGTGCTGCTATCTCCCTATTATAATAGGGCCACACACCTTGTTGCCCTTCCTTAGCTCGCTCCCTTCCTCCTCTTCCTCATCCTCTTCACACGCACCCCTGTCGTACCTTCCCTCCATGACGTCTTGTAGCCCAGCATTCCGTCCAGGACGTTCACATGGATACCAGCAGCACCCCTCCCCCCCACCACCCCGATCTCCCCTCTCCTCCTTCTCCTCCTCCTCCTCCTCCTCCCCTCCACACACCTATTCCGCCCCTGATTCTTACCCCTGTGGTTTCACTGCAAGAAGCTCATTTCCTATGCATGCGCTCTTTCTAGCTCTAGTTCTCTCTCTCTCTTTCTCTCTTTCTAGGTAAACACACACACACACACACACTCACGCACATAGAGAGAGTGAGAAAGATAGAAAGAGAAAGAGAGTGAGAGAGGTAGAGAGAGGAAAGAGATAGAGATAGGTAGATAGAGAGAGAGTGAGAAAGAGAGATATGGAGAGGGAGAGAGAGGGAGAGAGAGAAAGAGAGAGAGAGAGAGAGAGAGAGAGAGAGAGAGAGAGAGAGAGAGAGAGAGAGAGAGAGAGAGAGAGAGAGAGAGAGAGAGAGAGAGAGAGAGAGAGAGAGATGTACATTAAATCAAATAACCAAATATGAAAATAAATCAGAAAAAAATATATATTCACCGGAAGGTAGTGCAAGTCGATCACCCGAGACCTCTGCTCGATGACCAACACTGATCACTTGGGATACAATTCCTCTACCTGCGCTTTGTCACGTAATCCCAATACTTATGGACTGCTGTTATCAAATCATCAGGAAGATAAATGCAACACTGAATCAGATCGCTAAGCATCCACTAGTTTTTGTGTCGTGGCCACGCTTGGGGACCTCTGTAACCCCCCAGGGGGTTTATGGATCCCTGGTGGGTAATCCCCCCCAAGCCCCCCCCCCATCATCTCCGTAACCAAGAACACAAAGGACAAGAACACTGTCTCCTCTCACAATAAAACCGGATTCATAGAAAGCCTCCAGCCGACCAATCTAAACACTGAAGAGACAGCAGGAAAGAACCAGTTATCTAAACGGTTCTTAGGAGATGCAGCCATCAGCAGACTCGGATCAAATTGGTGGTTCTTGAAGTTCCGGCAGGTGAGTGACCGAAAGTCGACGCACTAAACAGGAGAAGAACAACTCAGACCGACGAGAAGTCTCAGTCAAAACATGTCCACGACCACCATCAACTCCCTCCCGTCAATCATGATCTTTGAAGAGCTCGACCGTGAATGAACACAAAAGGAATTACATCGTGAGTGTAGGCTAGCGCCTCCCGAAGACGAAGATGACTTCCCTGCCTTCCTTTCTCCTTCTGGAAGGTGCTGAGGTCTAAGATGAACCACGAAACCTCCAGGCAAGATCTGGTTTACTTTATAGTAACCATGTAGCGAGCGCTGAAAATATTGATTGTTTGAAGAAGTTAGATAACTTTATGGATGGAGATGAAAGGTGGTAAGAGGCGTGGAACTCCATAGTGTAGACCTTATGGTCTCTTGCGATTTCCTCCATTCTTATGTTCATGTCACACGAAAGGAACTTCTGACCAGGCTCTTCACCAGAACATCTCAACCAGGGGGCAAATCCCCCCACCCACCCCGTGGGGGAGTCGAAGATACGTAGTATGGGGGGAAGGTGGGAATGCCACATAACAGAAAGTTCAACTTCAAATCAGTTAGAAACTTTACCTGGAAGGGCGCACGTCATATACATAATTAGAATTTATATATTCATCCTTGATCAACATTCAATCTGTGCAGACATTTATTGTACTTTTTCTATCCTTTCCATGCAGATTATGCATTTATTTATCTATTTATCTAAATATTTGTTTATTCATTTATTCATTTACCTAATAATGGGTAAATGGCTTATTGAATCAAACTGAGGGAGGTCAATGAAACAGGAAGGTGCTCAGAATTGCTGTTCTTCTCGGAGAGTTCTTCTGGCAGGTTCCAGTGTCCTCCTCTTCCTCCCTCCCACCTCCTCCTTCTGCTCACCGTTAGTGTCCCAGCGTCCCAAGTACCACTAAATATCACACCGACTGGAAAACTGAACACTAAGCACTACAGCCCACCTTTCGTGGGGGCGAATTTGACCACTTATGTTCACCTGAAAGATGCTGTCCTGGATGTCGCCACACGATATTCTATCCATCTTACAGTAACCCACTGAATAAATTAATCTCCTTGGTCATCGTTTGTGAGAACTTTGCTCCTCTGTCAATTCTGTTTTTTTTTCGCTCTCTCTCTGTGTAAGTGGGATCCTATAATGCTGTGTTTTGTTCTTTCATTCCCGCATTCGGCAGTAGAGGTGGGTGTGGTGATACCCTCTAGTGACTTACAGTGCTTTTCCATTCTACCCTCTTCATTTGGTGTATATATACTGTATATATATATATATATATATATATATATATATATATATATATATATATATATATATATATATATATTTATTTAATTGAAGACCAGAGCTAGTTCTGTACCCAGTATCTTAGTGATTTTCTCAAATTTTCGAATGGACTGTTTGTAGCTTACAACTCGAAGGGAGGTTAAACACAAGGATTCCGAGATCCATGGTGTTATTAGAAAGAAGAACACTGCACAAATATAAAATACAAGCTTTTGATTGACTCATACATACATATCAGTAATTAGATATGAATATATGTTGATACCAGGAGAGGTAGGTTGAAGCTGGACAGTCGCTGTTGTTACGCAGCCTAGTTGTGAAGCTGTAAAATGCTAACTGGGTCAGTCTGCATATTAATTATTGGTGATTGTGAGACGAAGACTCTTTCTAAAACATGTAGTCTCTTGTGGTTGTTACACTGTTTAAGTATTATTGTGTCGCTAACTAAATCTTCACTGGCAGGAGTTTTATTTTGTACTTGTGTCATGTGTTTGCGTATGCTTCCTTTACGGTCAAGCATTGTGAGTCTCTTGCTCACAGAGGTAATGGTAACATCGACGTACGAGACATTGGGGAGGAGTTTGCAACCTTTTTCGGGGAAAGTGAGCTGGTGCACCACATTAGTCTGTTCAAGGAGAGTGTTATCTTCAGTCAAGCAGTTTTTCATGATAAGGCAGGAGGATTTTTTCCCCGGCCTTATCATGAAAAGCAACTAGACTAAACACGACGTATCCAACCAGGGCTTTTCGCTGAGGGAGGTAAGCAGTGAAGCACTTTTACCAGCTAGGTATTATAGAAAAAAACACATTAAAGTCGCTCAATGTCTAAGAGATAACGAGAAAGCGACCGTATTGTTATTTATTTTCCAAGGGTACACATTTATAAAATAACACTGTATAAAAATTGCGAGGATGGCATAACAAAGCACATGACACTTATTTCCATTGTGGTCTTCAAAAACTTTTTTTTAACCTTGTCGGTGGTCCGGAACAGTTCATACATGAACGCAGGAGACGGTGTCCACGCTATGGCCACATCATTGACGATACCCAGAGGAAGCTGATGTATCACACACACACACACACACACACACACACACACACACACACACACACACACACACACACACACACACACACACACAGTGATCCCCAAGTCACCTCAGGGCCTGAGGGGACCATTACTCAGAGTGGACGAAGCCTTTCCTAACCTCTGCGCCACGGCCAGGGTTCGAACCGACGCCACGGCGGGCCCCCGACCGTCACCCGAACCAAGCCTCAACCCCACACCGTGGTGCCCAGCTACGGCAGTAACCTCCCCAGTAAATAGCTTAACCTCATGAGCCCGGGCAAGGATCGACCTGCCGACCCCATGATTACAAGGCCAGAGCGTTACCACTGTACTAGCCAGGAGGCTCAGCCTCGGTATTCGTCTTTATCTCCACCACTGAATATCTTGATAAGATTGATGTCATCCTTGAGGATAGAATTCCAACCTAGCAAGAAAAATCCTATCCATGAAGTAGTTACTAAAGTTAATAAAAACTATTAACATTATCAACGCGGTCAAAGGAGGAACCGAGTTGTGTAAATTGTCTGCTGAATACATACCAGGATTTTGTTACAGCAGTGTAAGAACCTACAAACCTAATAACCCCCTCCGGCCCATAATTAGTCAAATACCCACACCTACGTACAAGTTGCCCAAAAATCTAAATTATCTCATAACCCCATTTTCTTTTTCCAAACACATTCAACCTGTCATCGTCCCATGAGTTCCTAGACCTGGTAAAAGATGCTCCCAGTCGAGGAAAATCAGCATCGATGGATGCCACTTCACACTTCACTAATATACCCGTTAACAGAACAATCAACTTTATCTGTGATAAAGTATACAGAAGTAGACGTGCCTGCGGACTAGACATACCTGAAAAACACTTCTGCTATCTATTCGAAACGTGCACTAAAATGGCTCCTTTTCGTTGCCCACGTGGAATGCTTTACCAACAGACGGATGAAATTGCTATAGGTTCTCCTCTAGGAGTTATCTTTGCTCAGAGGAAGGAATAGCCATTAGTCAAATTAGCCAAACTGCCATCTACTGCAGATACATTGATTATATCTTTATCCAAACTGATTCCAGCCAGGACCTTGAAACCTTGAGGAGGAAGCTCGTGGAGGTGTCGGGTATTGACTTCACTGTCGAGCATAGCGAAAGTGGGTCCCTCCCCTTCCTGGACGTCCTCCTCAAACAGACTATTTGCTCCTGTTCTTCTAGTTTTTATGTGAAGGACACTAACCCCTGGCTGTGCACGAGTGCTCCCAAAAGTACAGAGAATCCACCATCAGTAGCCTTTTTAGAAGAGCTCTTACCCATTGTTCATCTTGGTCGGATACCCAGAAGGAGATCGACAGAGTCCACCAACTAATCATCGTTAATAGATACTCCAACAACAAAGTCCAAGCTACACTTAGGAGATTTATTGACACTTGATACCAAGAACCTCGCCACACTGCCACAGAACAAGATGGAACTGCTCACCGCATATTTTATAAATTCCATATGTCCAGCAAGTCTAAAGGCTTATTCACACATGTCAGTGCCGTATCAGTGACGCGTCTGCTCAGTGCTTCAGTGTCAGTGAAAAAAATATCGTTACTTTGAATTCGACTGACGCATTCACACACGTCCGGCGTAGTACCGTGTCAGTTCAGTCTCCGTCCCGTGAAGTTTAGTATCGTCGCCACCGATATTTTTTAGATTTTCACGGACGTCGGACGAGTGTTGTGAGCTGCTTGGAGAAAATGAACGACGAACTGCTCATTGAATTGGTGCGAAACCATCCTGTTTTTATATGATTTGTCACATTTGTGGTTGTAAGTGGTGGTTGCAAAACGTGGTTGTAAGTGTTGGTTGTAAGTCGTGGTTGTAAGTCCTGGTTTTAAGTCGTGGTTGTAAGTTGTGGTTGTTAGTCGTGGTTGTAAGTCGCGTAAGTTGTGGTTGTAAGTGGTGGTTGTAAGTGATAGTTGCAAGTGGTGGTTGCAAGTGGTGGTAGTAATTCGTAGTGGTAAGTCGAGGTTGTAAGTCGTGGTTATAAGTCGTGGTTGTAAGTGGTAGTTGTAACTGGTAGTTGTAAGTCGTGGTTATAAGTCGTGGTTGTAAGTGGTAGTTGTAAGTGGTGGTTGTAAGTGGTAATTGTAAGTGGTGGTTGTAAATTGTGGTTGTAGGATGTGGTTCTTAGTGGTGGTTGTAAGTATTGGTTGTAATTCATGGTCGTAAGTCGCGTAGGTGGTGGTTGTAGGTTGCGGTTGTAAGTCGTGGTTTTAAGTCGTGGTTGTAAGTCATGGTTGTAAGTCGTTGTTGTAAGTTGTGGTTGAATGTGGTGGTTGTAAGTGGTGGTTCCAAGTCGTGGTTGTAAGTCATAGTTGTAAGTTGTGGTTGTAGGTCGTGCTTGTAAATAGTAGTTGAAAGTCGTGGTTGTAAATCGTGATAAGTCGTTGTGATAAGTCGTGGTAGTAAGTCGCGTAAATCGTCGTTGTAAGTGGTGGTGGTAAGCTGTGGTTGTAGATGGTGGTTGTAATTGGTGGTTATAAGTTGTGGCTGTAAGTCGCTGTGGTTGTAAGTCATGGTTATAAGTCACGTAAATCGTGGGTGTAAGTGGTGGTTGTAAGTAGCGTAAATCGTGGTCGTAAGTTTTGGTTGCAAGTGATGGGTGCCAAAGGTGGTTGCAAGGGGTGGTTGTAAGTGATAGTTGCCAAGTCCACGTCTGCAAACTTTGCCATCTTGGAAATCACTGACCACGGTGTACGGCGTTACCACGGGTATGTGTGAATAGACACCACGGAAACGACACGGATATAACTGACACTGAACTGGCACGGTACTGATACGGCACTGATGTGTGTGAATCGACCTTTAAGACGATAAAGATATATTAAAAAAACATTATTAAAAAGATGTGACCCCCACGAAAAAAGGCGACAAATTATCACTCATAATCTATTACAAGTACAGGAGGACAGAAAACAACACCGCATCGAAACCCAATGGAATTTGTCAATCCCAAGTAGTGTACAAACTCACTTTCCCAGAGGAAGAGTGTACACCCCTATCTACCTACGCAGGAAGGACAAATACCAAATTGTCCAAATGAATCACCCTCCACCCTCAACAAGGGGGACCGAAAGTCCGTCACACTCCCATGATTCTCGTCAAATGTTGTGGTTTTTAAAAACTGCAGGATGACTTCATCTACATTATTCGAGACTTTATTAAGGTCAGTTCAACAATGTGTCTAATATTCGTAAAGGTTGAACTTCTTAGTTGGTCATTCATTTCTCAACATACGACGCAAAGGTAATATGACATTTAGAGATTCGAAGAATAAGAGGTTCTAAACGAAGTCATTTCTACTCAAACGAACTCACTTGAGTCGTGATAGTGTGACCGGGACTTAAGTACCACCTTTGGACCAACCACAGACGCCATCTTGACAGGGAAAAACATGTTGAGTAATAAGGAAACTGTCGCAGAGGAAATGGACATCCAACGCCTGACCATCTTGGAGGCCGGAAATATAAAGGATTTGCAACCCACAGTTAAGTGTCTCTTACTTGTAGGAGACAACTGCTTACAAGAAGAGAGCCGGAAGCACAGATACCACCCACACACAGGCACCCCACAGAGGCTCAGCACACACACAAGCACCCCACGGAGGCACAAAAATCATGACGCCAGTCAAGTTGAGGATAGCCAAGCGTGACCTCTCGAAGAATAGTTTTACTTCATATATAGACTCTCTCGTTTGCACATGTACAATCCAACTTAAGATGCAGAACGAACTGCGAAAAATCTTGGTGAATTTGATTTGATTATATTCTATTTTTTTAATAATGTGGTTAATTTTGTCAATACAATTTCCCAATGTCTATTGGAATTTTTCTTCCCCTCTCCTTTCAACAGAAATCCACTTTACGAAAACTAAAAGGCTTATGAAAGAAATTAATCTCTAATTCATTCGTTGTCGTTTTAACGGAATATGTTTGAAAGAGAATCTCCTGCCACGCCTCACGAACGCACACACACACGCATATACATATATCTATATATATATATATATGAGTATACATATACATACACACACACACATGCACATATATCTATATATATGTACAGTATATGAGTATACATATACATACATATACAAAAGTGTGTATGTGTGTGTGCGCGCGCGCGAATGCATATGTATTCGCGCGGGTGTGTGCAATAAACAGTAGAAAAATCGTGGATATAAGAGGAAGCCCTCAATGTCCCTGAC
>NC_134800.1:58651223-58653723 GCF_046742065.1 Oratosquilla oratoria
AGTGAGCTCAGAGCTCCTTATTAGCCGATCTCTGGGTAGGTCTGAGACCACTCACACACCACACACCGGGACAGCAAGGTCACAACTCCTTGACTAACGTCCCGTACCTACTCGCTGCTAGGTGAACAGGGGCTACACGTGAAAGGAGACAAACCCAACTTATCTCCGCCCGACCGGGGAATCGAACCCCGGTTCTCTGGCTTGTGAGGCCAGTGCTTTACCAATCCGCCACCGAGCCGTGTGTGTGTGTGTGTGTGTGTGTGTGTGTGTGTGTGTGTGTGTGTGTGTGTGTGTGTGTGTGTGTGTGTGTGTGTGTGTGTGTGTGTGTGTGTGTTTGGTACATCATAAAAATATCTCATTTGAATATCTACCCTTATTTTTATTCATTCTTTGTTAAATATATTTTTCTTGCAGATATTTTGGTCTTAGTTTCTCTCACCAGAACACCTAAATACTTATACATATACTAAGCTGAACAGAATTTTTTCTGACGTATAACTAAGATAGAAATCCAAATGCTACTCGTGTATTTCTCCCTCCGTCCCAAAGTTTTCAAGTTGCGAATCTGATTTGATCTGTGGAATCCAGGTTTTCGTCAAAGGGCACCCCAAGGTCTCTTTTTAATCTTTTCTTAATTCTCCATCACCAAATCTCTAGGTTGTACGTGTCTTGATCACACGCAGTTGCATCACAATACATCTACTGATGTTGAAATCTGTTTCTCACTGTTGAATCTGCGTTTGCACAAATGCAATATATATACATATATATATATATATATATATATATATATATATATATGTATGTATGTATGTATGTATCGTAGAGGAACTCAACGTGCCGCCGTCTGTTTTCGTTAACACATCACGCGACTTGACGTCATAGCAGTGTGACCGCTAGTCAATCAGCTCAGAAAATGACGTAAATAATCCTAACAGGGTGATTGATGCAACACATCCAAGTTTCGTGTCGCTGTTATTGTATTGTTATTGTGCATTACATGACGCGTCAACACTGCTCATTAAAAAAATATTGCTTTGAATTTCTCATAATAGGAATTATACACATGAAGTTCAAAATAAGAACAATATTAAACTTCCTTAATACTGTAATAACATTAATAGTCATGTTTTACTATTATCATATTTATTTTGCTCTCTTTATGCAAGATTTACACCATAGTCCACGATAACCTCAGAAAAGCCTTAGGCAAGTGTTTATTCAGGCCTGCTTGTGTGGTATCTTGTCAAAGGCTTTCTCGAGGTCCATGCAAACTCAATCCACCAACCCGTTTCATTCTTAGAGGATGCCATTACTAGACGTTCAAGAATTTATTTGCAAAATCCCCAAGGTCGCACACAGAATGTGATGGGGTTTGTCGTTTGAATATCTTAGATTGGCGACCTGGATGAAGTGTGTAAAGAAGGCGTTCACTACTGAAAATAGACGCAAGCACTTTTCAACCATGAAGAAATTATTTTCATCGTTGCCGCGTGCACAATGGTCCTACGACGTTCTCCCGTCCGCCCTCCATGAATGCCTCCCTAGGACCAAATCGAGCGCCCCCCTTGGCCTGACCTTTCCGTGCAGCTCCTTCACGCTGTATTATTCAGCCTCGCCGTCGTCGGTTGGGACCTGCCCAGCCAGCCAGTTGACAGGACATTTGCCAGCGTGGCGAAGCGGCAAATAACACGACCGCAGACCTATTCAACACGTTACACGTCACTAAAACCAAATCGTCACCCACCTCTCCACCCACTCCCTCTCCCTCCCCTTCCCTACGTCATGTCGACGGGTCAGGGTTCATCAGGTAGATGACGTCTCTACTGCAAATATTCTTAACCTTTTCTTCCAAACTTTCAGACTCATCTTACATCCCTTAATTGGATCTTTGCCATAGAAAACGAAAATTCAGATCCGTTGTGGTTTAACTATAATGGCAATTGAAAGTCTAAGCAATTCCATAAAGTCGGGCCAATTTTTTTTTACTGGCAACTAGAAAATATATGGTATAAATACCGGATATAGAATAAAATTGCAGATAAATGAAATTTAGAAAGCTGATTAGTATATATATATATATATATATATATATACATATATACTTTTGACGAGTTAACCATATACACACGTTTTATCCGCTATGTGTCAGGCGCAGGTACCATATTTGTACCATATCTTTCATAGCATGGGGACACTATAATATTCTGAGAGTAATGTGAATAAAAATGTCTTTTCCTTGTATTGAGGAAACAAATTATAGAGTATTTTATTTCCTCACACAGAGAGCACTGAACGCCTCATCTTACACTGCGCCACAACGTGGAATTTGCATGTGGATGACTTTATCGGAATGAATTAAGCTAAACTTGGTGAAATTAGATTCGGTTATGTTACACTTGATCACAAATAGTGAAAAAATATTGAAAAAATAAAAAACACTACGAATGAGGTGATATTAAAGTATATAGGTGTATTTTGGTTTCCTGCATGGATTGAC
>NC_134800.1:58661223-58663723 GCF_046742065.1 Oratosquilla oratoria
TGTGTGTGTGTGTGTGTGTGTGTGTGTATTTACTTGTATTTTACGGGACGAGAGCTATGCTCGTAGTAACCCGTTTTCATATCTCTCCACATCCAGTTTGTTCTTAAAATCGTGTATAGTTCTGGCATTCATTGTTTCTCTGTTCAGTTTGTTCCAGACATCGATCAGTCTATGTAGGAAGCTATTTTTTTTTTCAGATCTCTTCTGTAACTGTCTTTCTTTAGTTTTTTTCGTGTCCTCTTGTTTCTCTTCTGTCCCACTATAATAAGTCGTCTCTATCGAGAACTTCCATCCCTTTCATAATTCTGAAAATGGTCAACAAGTCGCCTCTTTCCCTTCTCTGTTCTAGTGTTGACAACAGCAATTTCTCCAATCTTTGTTCATATGTCAGATTTGACAGTGTGGGTGCCATTTTTGTCACTGCTCTTTGGATTCTTTCTAATTTTCTTATGTTCTTTTTTTTTGTGCTAGGTGCCCACATTGATACAGCAATTCTAATTTCGGTCTTATCAGTGTGTGTGTAATTGTAATACATAGGAAAAGCGCGTGGGATGCCGTCTTTTGTTCATTGAAGGCTGGCTCTCTCTCTCTCTCTCTCTCTCTCTCTCTCTCTCTCTCTCTCTCTCTCTCTCTCTCTCTCTCTCTCTCTCTCTCTCTCTCTCTCTTTCTCGCTCTCTCAAAGCAGTTCGAATCTCCCTAGAGCAGGGGTCACACTATCCACCGAAACTCCTGACCAGGGCATCGGCGCCTGGGGCTGGGTGAACCTAGGTCACCTTCGAGTGTAGTTCAAGCTGACGGGTTGGACCCCAAACAAACTGCCCCCCCCCGCCCCCGATGCAGGATCTCGCACTCAGCTGCACAACAGCTGCACGTGCGGGGTGCTTGTATGCAAGCAGACATAGCTGTCGTCAGGAACTCTGAGAGAAGGGGGCGGGGGAGGGGAGGGGGGTTACCGCAGAAGAAGAAGCGAAGAAGGAGAGAATGCCACGTCCTTACGAGAGAATTCTATAAAATCGTTTGGCAATCATTTTACCATTGGTCATGAAAACAGGGTTAAACTAAAGGGATTATCGCAATGGGTTAGTTTACCTCCCACATTCTACATCCATTTGAATCACTAGAATGTGACTTCGCTTACAGAAACCTAGACTTCTCTGAGAACATTTCAGCAGTGTGTCTAGTATTCGTGTAGGTTTACAATATCTTAGTTTATCGTTCAACTTTTCTATAGTTGACGGAAATATAATTTGATATTTGGAGATTTGAAAAATTAAAATTTTGTAACCGAAGTCATTTTTAATCAAACGAGGACTATAACAAATTGGAATATGTGAGGCACTAGAAAGAATTTATAGAAGAAAAAAAAATCCACAGAACCAGGAATCTCAAGAACAAATAGTTCGAACTGCGGCGGTTCAAATACAATGTAAGTCAAATGAGGCGTTCACACAACCGCGCAGTTTTTTCCCTTGACTATTCGGTACCGCCGCGGCCCCGCGGTTCAAACCACTAATGTGAACACGGCCTTAAACTCAATTTCAATCAGATCGACGCTGAGTCAGTGGTGGATGTGATAGGGATCCTTAACCTTTTTTCTCCAATTCCCCACTTTTTAGTGAGCCAACTCTCCATTTCCCACCACAGCATCGGTGACAACAAGAAGACACCAGAAACAAACAAAAAGAAACTAAAACACATCGATTTAGAAAAAAAAAGACTGGTTCTTCTGTCCGACCGGTCATTCCCCACTTGGCAACTCCGCCATTCCCCACCAGTGGGGAATTCCCCACAGGTTAAGAACCACTGTGATAGAGATATTCAAATTGTATATATGAATTCATAAAGGTAATATAGAAATGTCATTACAAGAAATAATGACTTAAAACTAGATAACCCTCATTACGGAAGATAATCTGGTGGAAACCAGTTTGGAAATAGCTACCCACCCTTGGAATAGACAGTAATACATTACTTTAATTACTACAAATACGTTAAACGTTTAAAAAGATAGTCGGTTAAACATATGACAGAGGAAGAACAGGCATGAATTGATATGATGTTCCAAGTCTACTGCGCAGATCAATTGGAAACAGACTGATCACTTAGAAAATGAAAATAGCTGATTTCTGTCAGATGAAAATTCTGAAGACTATTAAACACTGAAGTGTGGGGAGTGGGGAGGATGGAAACAGGTTGAGCAAGAAAAATTATAAACTTAATGAAGGTGTTCTAACCCCTTTAGATTCTCGCCACATAGGATTTGATTCTCTTCAGTTATTAATATTGATGCTTATATTCCGCCCTCCCCCACAAAAACTCATTTCCACTGCCTTAATTTCACATGGTTATGCGTTATTTGCGATATTCAATTTTCAATATCAGCACCTCTCCTGCTGAAATTATTTCAAGACTTCTTAAACTATTTTTCTGTCACTATTACTGTTTTAGGGTTTTGTTTTGCCAGCATGGATTCAAGTACAGTTCATTATTTACATCTTCT